>NC_053028.1:263682016-263975854 GCF_003073215.2 Triticum urartu | reverse complement strand
GAGGATGTAATTGTCTTTGCCGCTCGTGATGATTCTATCCGTCTGTTTTCTCTCAATGAGAAGGGTGAATTGGATGCCATCTCTCAAATTCCAGTCGTTTGCGAATATCAAGACGTCTTTCCAGAAGAGCTCCCAGGAATGCCTCCGCACCGGCCAGTTGAATTCGTTATTGATCTTGAGCCTGGTACGGAACCTGTGTGCAAGCGTCCTTACAAGCTCGAACCTGAAGAGTTGAAAGAGCTGAAGAAGCAACTCGATATGCAAGAGAAAATGGGTCTCATCCGGCCTAGTTCTTCTCCATGGGGTTGTGGTGTTCTTTTTGTGAAGAAGAAGGATGGAACGGACCGACTTTGTGTTGATTACCGTCCGGTGAACAAGAAGACCATCAAGAACAAATATCCACTTCCCAACATCAATGAGCTGTTCGCACAACTCAAAGGTGCCCAAGTATTCTCCAAGCTTGATCTCCGTATGGGTTATCACCAGATTCGCATTCGTGAAGAAGATATTCCCAAGACAGCATTCAGAACAAGCTTTGGTTCATATGAATACACTGTCATGTCTTTTGGCCTCACTAACGCTCCTCCGACGTTCTCTCGCATGATGAACTTCATCTTCAACGCCTACACTAATGACTTCGTTTTGGTCTATCTCGACGACATTCTGGTTTTCTCGAAGAACAAGGAAGATCATGCCAAACACTTGCGTTTGGTTCTTGATAAGCTCAGGGAACATCAGTTCTACGCCAAGTTCTCCAAGTGTGAATTTTGGCTTGATGAGGTTCTTTATCTTGGTCATATCATCTCTGCCAAGGGCATTGCCGTGAATCCTGAGAAGGTGTCTGCAATTGTGAATTGGGAACCTCCTCAGAACGTGAAGCAACTCCGCAGTTTTCTCGGTCTCGCAAGCTATTGTCGAAGATTCGTTGAAAACTTTTCTAAGATCGCGAAGCCTCTCTCAAATCTTCTTCAGAAGCACGTCAAGTACGTTTGGTCTCCGGAGTGTGATATTGCTTTCCACACTTTGAAAGAGAAATTGATCACTGCTCCAGTTCTGACTCCGCCTGATGAATCCAAGCCGTACGAGGTCTTTTGTGATGCCTCTCTCCAAGGTCTTGGCGCAGTATTGATGCAAGAGAAGAAAGTTGTTGCTTATACATCCCGCCAGTTGAAGCCTAATGAGAAGAACTACCCCACTCATGATCTCGAGTTGGCGGCAGTTGTGCATGCTCTTTTGACTTGGAGACATCTTCTATTGGGAAGAAAAGTGGATATTTTCACTGATCACAAGAGTCTCAAGTACATCTTCACTCAGCCTAATCTCAACCTCAGACAAACTCGATGGGTCTAAATGATTCAAGAGTATAATCCGAGTATTGAGTATACTCCAGGCAAGGCCAATGTGATTGCTGACGCTTTGAGCAGAAAGGCTTACTGCAACAGTCTTATTCTCAAGCCTTATCAACCCGGGCTTTGTGAAGCTTTCCGCAAACTTAATCTGCAAGTTGTTCCTCAAGGTTTCCTCGCCAACCTTCAAGTCTCTCCTACCTTAGAAGACCAGATTCGCCAAGCCCAGCTTCTTGATGCTATGGTGAAAAAGGTGAAGATTGGGATTGCCAAGAGTTAGTCCAAGTACAAGTGCTACCGCCTTGATGACAAGGACACTCTCTTCTTCGAGGATCGTATTGTTGTACCCAAAGGTGACCTCTGTAAAGTGATCATGAACGAGGCTCACAATTCTCTCCTCTCCATCCACCCTGGGAGCACGAAGATGTATCAGGACCTTAAGCAAGCTTATTGGTGGACTCGAATGAAGCGCGAGATCGCTCAATTCGTGAATGAATGTGATGTCTGCAGAAGAGTGAAGGAAGAACACCAAAGGCCAGCAGGTCTCCTCCAACCTCTTGCCATTCCAGAATGGAAGTTTGACCACATTGAAATGGACTTCGTGACTGGGTTTCCAAAGTCCAAGCGTGGCAATGATGCTATATTTGTTGTCATCGACAAACTCACCAAAGTGGCTCACTTTCTGCCTATCAAAGAGTCGATCACTGCAGCTCAATTGGCGGAACTCTATACCTCTCGTATTGTCTCTCTGCACGGTATTCCTCAAGTGATCTCTTCAGACCGTGGCAGCATCTTTACCTTGAAGTTTTGGGATTCTTTTCAGAAGGCCATGGGCACTAACATCCGCTTCAGCACAGCTTTCCATCCTCAAACAAGCGGTCAAGTCGAGCGTGTCAACCAGATTCTTGAAGATATGCTCAGGGCTTGTGTGATCTCCTTCGGCATGAAGTGGGAGGATTGTCTTCCTTGTGCTGAATTCTCCTACAACAACAGTTTTCAAGCAAGTTTGGGCAAGGCCCCTTTTGAAATTCTGTATGGCAGGAAGTGCCGTACCCCTCTCAACTGGTCTGAAACCGGTGAACGTCAGCTTTTGGGTAATGACTTAATCACAGAGGCAAAAGAAATGTGCAAAGTCATTCGAGATAACCTCAAAGCAGCCCAATCCCGCCAGAAGAGCTACTATGATAGTAAGCACCGTGATTTGGCTTTCGAGATCGGAGATCATGTTTACCTCCGTGTCTCTCCTATGAAAGGTACTCGTCGCTTCGGTATCAAAGGGAAGCTTGCCCCTAGATACGTGGGACATTTCAAGATTGTCAGCAAGAGAGGCGACCTCGCCTATCAACTCGAGCTTCCTTCAAACTTTGCAAATGTTCATGACGTGTTCCATGTCTCTCAGCTTCGAAAGTGCTTCAAGACTCCTGACCGCACCGTCAACTTCGAGGACATTGAGCTCCAAGAAGATCTCTCTTATCGTGAGCACCCAGTTGCTATTCTTGAAGAGACTGAACGCAAGACTCGCAACAAGTCAATCAAATTTCTCAAAGTCAAGTGGTCACACCATTCCGACCGTGAAGCTAACTGGGAACGCGAGGATCACCTCCGTTTTGAATATCCGGCGTTCTTTCAGTCCTAGATCTCGTGACGAGATCCTTTCGTACTGGTGGAGTGTTGTAACACCCCGGATGTAACTTTCCCCATTTGTACTCCAACTCTTGCCGTTTCCGGTGTTAAGTTATATTTATTTCTCGGGTTCGGGTCTTTGTCTCCGTGTGTTGTTTTCTTTGTCATGCATCTCATATCATGTCATCATGTGCATTGCATTTGCATACATGTTCGTCTCATGCATTCGAGCATTTTCCCCATTGTCCGTTTTGCATTCCGGCGCTTCGTTCTCCTCCGGTGGTCATTTATAGCTTTCTTTCGTGTGTGGGGATTAAACATTTCCGGATTGGACCGAGACTTGCCAAGCGGCCTTGGTTTACTACGGTAGACCGCCTGTCAAGTTTCGTACCATTTGGACTTCGTTTGATACTTCAACGGTTAACCGAGGGACCGAGAAGGCCTCGTGTGTGTTGCAGCCCAACACCCCTCCAATTTGGCCCAAAAACCACCAAACTCTGCTCCATGTCCTAGAGCGTTCGATCACGATGCTTGGCCGAAAACCGCACCTCATTTGGACTCTCCTAGCTCCCTCTGTGCCTATTTATAGCCCCTCCTCCGAAATCTCGGGTTCATTTCGTCCCTAACCCTAGATCCACCCGTCCTCGCGCGCGCCGGACATATTCCCGCCGACGGACATTGTCCGGTCTGCCTCCCGCCGCCACGTGTCACGCAGGCATTGGGCCGTGCCGCCTCCCCACATCGTCGCCGCCACCGGCCCGGGAGGCCCAGGTCGGGCCCCCGAGGCCCACGCCGCCACCCGCCTCCACCGGCTCGCCCGCGCCGCCCGGGCACGTCGCCGGCTCCGCCGCCTCTTCTCGCCGCCGACTCGCCGGCCGCGGCGCGCCAACTCCGGCGGCCCGGCCCTCGCCTCCGCTCGCCGCCCGCCGCCGACGAGCCGCACGCCGCCGCCTCGGCTGCCGCGGACCCGCCGCCGCCGCCGCCTGCCACGCCGGCCACCGCCTCCCCGACGCCGGCGGCCTCGGATCTGGCCAGCTACAGTGCCGCCGCCACCTCGGGCCCCGTGCCCCGAAACCCTAGATCTGATCTGAGGGTTGTTTTTTTCTCCAAGTCTCAGAATTTTTAGTTCATATTCCCATGTTCGTGGCTCCGTAACTTTGCATCCGTAGCTTCGATTTGGGCCTATAGCATATCAAAATGTTCAATTCAGAGAGTACATCATTTCATTCCATTGCATCATTTTCATTTGAGCTCATCTTGATGCCCGAAATGCTGTTAAAAGAGGGCTACTTGAGTTAATTGTCAGATCTGTTACTCCGTTTAGCACTTTTGTCATTTTTGCTATGATTAATGTGTGCAAGCTATGCCCATGAGTTCTTCATGTGTTTTGTTAAGGGTTTTGTCATCTATCCAGAGGTGCAACCCATGTATTTTTAGGATGTGTGTGGTGACTTGTGCAAGCTTGCAAAGTGGTGCACTTGCTAATTCTGTTTTCAGGGACTTAGTGATTTCACTAAGTCCTGGGATTGTTTATCTCACGATGCCATATGTTCATGTTGTTTCCAAGTGATTCGTGCCCCTTTTGAAGATGATCGGTAAGGGAGTTTTGTTAATCTTGTAGTGCTCTATCCATCCATGTCTTTGTTTGCAATTATGGAGCACCCTAGCTTGAGTCAGTCGAGCTCTACTTTTGCTTCATGGTGAATCTGGGCAGATCGTCAACTTGTTTGCGATTTTGCCGATGTTATTGTAGTTGATCCGTGCATGCTATGCCATTGTTCTTGCCATGTCTAGCTTGTATTTTGTGCCTTGTTTATGGGTGTATGATTGTCTTGCCATGACTTTCACTGTAGTGAGTGCATCGAGCTCGTAAACATGCCTTCGTGAGTTGTGTTTCAGCATGTCCCAGTTTTCACTAAGTCTGAAAACTGATTATGTTTTTGCTATGTTCGTGTGCTTGTTAGTATATTTTGTGATCCCTTTTGGCCCAAGGTCACTATGGGACTTTTGTTAAGCTGGTTGAGTAGCTCCATGCCATGTCTTTCTTTGTCATGTTCAGGTCCTGTAGCATGTTGTTTTGTTGCTCCGAAGAGGGCTATATGATCTGAAATTCCAGACAAGTGTTAATTTCACTAAGTCTGAGATCTGTTTTACCATTTGCGTTTTTGCCATGCTTGTTTGAACCTCCTAATGGATGAATTGGCCGTAGCTCACCGCTAGACTTCTGTTAAGCTTCTTGTGTGCATCCCTGCCATGTATTTTGTTGTCATGTTTGGTGGCTGTAGCATGTTCATTTCTTTGCATTTAGATGCCTACTTGCTGTAAATCGCAGACCGGTGTCATTTTTGAATCGCTTGCCATTTCCAAACCGTAACTCCGATTCCGGCGTTCTTTATATCGTTTTCAAGCGATTTCATCCCATCTTTCCAGTGGAACCCTTGGAATTCCGAGTTGAGGCCAGGTTCATGCATTTCCTGTCATAACTTGCATTTGACATCCCGCATCGCATCCCGCATGGCATATCATCATTTCATCATATTGCTTGTTCTTGCACATGGTTGATTGTATCCTTGTTGCTTGTTTGTCTTGTTTGGGTAGAGCCGGGAGACGAGTTCGCTAACGAGGAGCCCGTTGAGTTTGCTTTTGAGGATCCAGCCAACTCTGACATCTGTGCAGGCAAGATGATCATACCCTCGAAATCACTACTATCTTTGCTATGCTAGTTTGCTCGCTCTTTTGCTATGCCATTGCTACGATGCCTACCACTTGCTTGCCAGCCTCCCAAATTGCCATGTCAAACCTCTAACCCACCATTGTCCTACCAAACCGTTGATTGGCTATGTTACCGCTTTGCTCAGCCCCTCTTATAGCGTTGCTAGTTGCAGGTGAAGATTGGAGGCCGTTCCTTGTTGGAACATTTATTTACTTGTTGGGATATCATTATATTGCTATGTTATCTTAATGCATCTATATACTTGGTAAAGGGTGGAAGGCTCGGCCTCTCGCCTAGTGTTTTGTTCCACTCTTGCCGCCCTAGTTTCCGTCATATCGGTGTTATGTTCCCGGATTTTGCGTTCCTTACGCGGTTGGGTTATAATGGGAACCCCTTGATAGTTCGCCTTGATTAAAGCTTTTCCAGCAATGCCCAACATTGGTCTTACCATTTGCCACCTAGCCTTTTCTTTCCCTTGGGTTCTGCAGACTCAAGGGTCATCTTATTTTAACCCCCCCGGGCCAGTGCTCCTTTGAGTGTTGGTCCGACCGAGTAGACTGCGGGGCCACCTCGGGGCAACTTGAGGGTTGGTTTTACCCGTAGGATGTCTCATCTCAGTGTGCCCTGAGAAAGAGATATGTGCAGCTCCTATCGGGATTTGTCGGCACATTCGGGCGGTGTTGCTGGTCTTGTTTTAACCTGTCGAATTGTCTTGAGTTACCGAGATACCGAGTCTGATCGGAACGTCTTGGGAGGAGGTCTATTCCTTCGTTGACCGTGAGAGCTTGTCATGGGCTAAGTTGGGACTCCCCTGCAGGGATTGAACTTTCGAAAGCCGTGCCCGCGGTTATGGGCAGATGGGAATTTGTTAATGTCCGGTTGTAGATAACTTGAATCTTAACTTAATTAAAATGAATCAACTGAGTGTGTTACCGTGATGGCCTCTTCTCGGCGGAGTCCGGGAAGTGGACACGGCGTTGGAGTTATGTTTGCGCAGGTTGTTCTGTAGTTTCTCGCTCGTGCTTTGCCTCCTCTTCTCGCTCTCTTTTGCGAATAGGTTAGCCACCTTACTTGCCAGTCGCTTGCTGCAGCTCCACTCATATTTTACCTTGCCTTACCTATAAGCTCAAATAGTCTTGATCGCGAGGGTGCGAGATTGCTGAGTCCCTGTGGCTCACAGATTACTATTACACCAGATGCAGGGCCTGATGATTCCACTCCAGGAGACGCGTATGAGCTCAAGTGGGAGTTCGACAAAGACTCTCAACGATACTATGTTTCCTTTCCCGATGATCAGTAGTGGTGCCCAGTTGGGGGTGATTGGGACCGTGTCGCATGTTGGGTTCTCTTTTATTTTGGCGCCGTAGTCGGGCCATGAGTGTTTGGATGATGTAATGTTATTTATGTACTTGATTGACGTGGCGAGTGTAAGCCAACTATGTTATCTCCCCTTTTATTATTACATTACATGGGATGTTTGTGAAGATTGCCTAACTTGCGACATATGCCTTCAATGCGATTATGTCTCTAAGTCGTGCCTCGACACATGGGAGCTATAGTCGCATCGAGGGTGTTACAACTAGAGCATGTGCATGTAGTTCAAATTTGAATTATGCACATAAATGCATTGAAAACTCAGTTAATTTATAAAGATGTCCAAAAGAACCCCGAAAAATCACAAAAATTCACACAACACTCATGTTGTTCTATGTTGACACGAGAAAAAAATTGAAAGCAATAAGAGGCAATGGATATCGTTTCGTCCCCAAAGGTGGGACGTTCCCTATCGAAAACCATCATGCTTGTTGTGAGAAGCTCCGGTTTGTGAGAATCATATACCCGAACCTACCCCAAATGGGACTAAAATTTTACCACGGCATGTTGATGCCGCTCCATGATAGCATACCAAGTTTCATAAATTTCAGAGAGGTTTTGGATTTACTAGAATTTAAAAACCAGGCATCTCAATGTTTTGCCGGCAATCAACGGTTGTCAGATTTCGGGTTCCGGCAGACCCTTGAGGTTCGAACACTAGGGTGCGCGCGGAGATCTCTCCCCTACCGATCTACGTCCAATCTCCTCGCGTGATCTAAGCTGGGAACAACGAATAACACAAGGGACATGAGGTTTATACTGGTTCGGGCCACCATTGTGGTGTAATACCCTACTCCAGTGTGTGGTGTGGTGGATTGCCTCAGGGGCTGATGATGAATAGTACAAGGGAAGAACAGCCTCGCGAGAGGTGTACTTGAGCTGGTGCGATGAACTGCTGGGGTGAGTTCAGTTGCCTCTCTCTCTCTGCTAGGGCCCTATCAGATCTCTCCATCCCCCTCCATACTCTATGGTGGCTAGCTCTATTTATAGAGGCCCTGGGCCTCTCCCCAAATAATGAACGGGAAGGGCGCCAACAATTGGCCATTTTGAAGGGGAACATCTAGTACAAGTTATCCTGACCAAAGGTGGTTTTCGGCTGCCAAAAGTACTGGTGATGACACCGTCTTGGGCTCCACGGTGACCTCCGTCCTGCCGCTCTGCTGGTCTTGGTCTCGTTGCACCGGAATGGCAACCTTTGCCCGATGCCTTGGCCTGTGCTTGCCTCCTTTGCACCAAAGGGGAAACAAGGACGCTGCGTAGGCTGGCGCCCGCCTGGTCTCGATCGTCATGTCTTGCGTCACGGGCTCCTCGCGAGGTACCCCTGCCTTGATCTCTCCGCCTCCTCACGAGCCTGCCTGATGAGGCTGCCTCTGAGAAAGCTTTCTGTCATCCGCCCCGCGAGGCTTGGCCCCTTGCGAGGGTCTTGAGCTTGAGCTGATGAAGATAGGCCGCGCTGGGCCCCCACTTGTGCCACGCCACAGGCCGCAGGTAGGCAAGTCTGGGGACCCCGGTTCCCAGAACGCCGACAGTAGCCCCGGGCCCAAGGCGCGCCCGGGCTTGGCCTAGCAGGGAAGCAAAGAGGCAAGCACGAAGTGCCGCAGGCCCCAATAGCCTGCAGCCTTGGGCGCCGCGTGGCGATTGATTGGACGTGGGCGACTGCGCTTCCCCATGACGCCTCGGCAACCGCACGACTTGACAAGTCCCTACATGCAGAGAAACCGGTCATGATTACCTATGATCGTGGTGCTCGGCAGTTAGCCTCCTCCGGCTATAAGTACGGGGCTGCGCGAGCCCCTTCAGTCCATCCCTTGCCGCTGCTCCTTTCCTCCTTCTTCCTCGTTCTTGCTTCTCCTTACGCTAATGGCACCAATCCGCCGAAGAGAAGGGAAAGGCCCCCCGAGAGAGTCCTGACCCACTTCCGCCGAAGAAGCGGCTGGTCCTCTGCCACCAAGATGAGGGTGCTCAGCAGGAGGTATCGAGGCCCTGGTATGAGCGGCTGCCGCCGGGGTATCCGCTACCCTTGTACGCCCACGTCGTCGGTCCTTGGGGAGAAGGCGTCGAGCGACATCGACGGTGCCGCCGTCGCCGCCGGCGAGTCACGGTGGTGCGTGTCGTTCCTCCTGGAGTCCACGCCGAGCGCTCCTCTCGCGAGCTCATGCTCCACGCTGCCATGCCTCCAAGCTCTTGGATTCACCTTCCTCCCTCCTTCGCCTTCGAGATGCCGCCGAGAGGGGCTCTGGAGCTCTGGCTGCAGCACGCTGACTGCAGTACCCTTGCGACCGGAGCGGAGGTCGCTGTCGTCGCTCCGGGCAAGGTCTTCATGACCCAGGGCTGGGGCGAGATCGTCCGGGTCTGCCGGACGTTAGGTGCCCTCGTAATTCATCTTGAATATGACGGCGCCTCCCTGATGTTCTTCAAGGTCTTCGATGCTGAAGGACGCCGGCTGGAGTGCTGCCCCAGGGAGAGCGGCAGGGGCAACGAACCAGTGAGGACCTGGCCCGCCCATCGGCCCTCCAGCAGCTCCTCAGGCAGCAGCGAAGGAGCTGAGGAATCCGGCGGCTCCCCCAAGCTCCTCGTGATTCCGGAGATGAGCGACGACAGCTACGAGCCCCCGAGCTCGCGCTGTGCTCGGGGCGGGGCAGCTGCGTCCAGCCGCTGACGCCACTGATCTGGATGGGGTTGGCGCCGGTGTTGGGCAGCCCACTGTTGATGATGGCGTCCCTTGCGGAGGTGCGGGCGATTAGCGTTCCTTAGGATTAGTATCCTTGTTCCCTGCGAGTAATCGAAGCAACACCCCGTGGGGGTATGTAAGGCGCCTGCCATGTCTTTTGTGAACATTATGTCTTAATATGAATCAATGTGAGGTGCTCGTCCTATCCTGGCTCGGCTCCCCCTTTCTATCCTCATGAGGACTTGGCCCTCTATGCCGACAGGTCCCAGTCCCCAGGCAGGCTTCAGCCGTCGCTGGTATGCCAGGTCGCGATGCCGTGGTCAAGGCCAGGAGGTGGGCGGCCCAAGGTCGGGTAAGAGCCCCCGAGTCGCGATGCTCGGGAGGTCCCCTTTAGTGCTCAAGCAGCCCTCGCTGGGCGAGAAAGGAAGGCTATGTCGCCATGACAGAGCCGCACTGGGCGAGGGTTTGGCGCTGCATTGATCCAACTCCTGTAAGGGCGTGACTTATCTCTTGAGTCTGGTGTAGTTCCTCGGTGAAGCGCCCGGCCCGAGTGGTGGCAGCTGAGGAGCTGCTGGGTTAGGTCCTCGCGAGCTTCTTCCCACTCCCCCGCACTCAACCGCCGCTGGTATGACAGGTCGCGATGTTGTGGGTCAAGGCCAGGGGGTGAGGGCTGGAGAGCCAGTAGGAGCCCATGAGTCGTTATGCTTAGGCGCCCCACTTTTAACGTGCAAGCGGTCCGTGCCGGAGAGAGGGAGAGATAGCTCGCGACGTCCCCAGCGTTGCTCCTGGAGTAGGTCCTGCACACCAATCATGAAGAGAAACAAGAGCTGTCGTTACGGTTGCCAGCCAACCTTTGGTCGCTCCGGGGAAGTGATTGAGGCACTGAGGGCCTGGTGAGGTGGCGCCTTGCGGGGCTACCGCGGCCAGAGCTCGACCAGTCAGGTTTATCAGCGTTGCAGGGACGGACTCATGCGCAAATGCCATGCCAGAGCAAGCGGCTCCATAGGTAGGCGTCAATCGAGCAAGCGATTAGGTCGGTTATGTTAAGCACGCAGGAGGAAATTCATTTTAAATAGACGCGAGAAAAGCAAACGCCACTGGGCCAGGCCCGAGCAGCTCGGGGATGATGCAGCCCGAGGGGCGCCCCCAACAAGGTAAGTAAAGAGCATAAGCAAAACGGATACATGCCGCAGGGACGGACCCACGCGACATGGGAATGATGCGGCCCTGTGGGCGCTCCCAGCTAAAAAACGGAATTTAGAAAGATGTCACCTGGTGCCGTTGAAGATGAAGTGATGCTGAAGAAGTGGGTGATGCGCGATGATGACGTCGACCCTCACGAGCCCCCAGGCCCAAGAGCCTCGGGAGGCTCCCGGGGCACAGGTGGGTTTCCGAGGGCCATCTCCATCTCCACCAGCACCGCGCAATGCCTGACCTCATGAGCCTCCAGAATGCTCCTCAGCAGGCGCTGATGAGCGGCGACCGCGTTCGGCAGGCCGAAAGGCATGCGAACGTACCTGTGAGGTGGACCCTCGCAGTGCCCCACGCGCGAAGGCCAGAGGCACTCCTGAGACGCGGCTCGGTTGAGCCCTGGCATGTCGATGCAGACGCGCAGCCCACCATCCTCGCCTGGATGTGGGGCTACGGTGGGCAAGCGGTGGCTGCCGCGCATGACTCTCGACTCCTGTAGCTCGTGGGTGTTTCTTGCAATGAACTCCTGAGGGTTTGGTCTTCCTTGCCTTGTACCTTCCTGAGGGAAACGTGTCTGCAAGCACCCCTCCAAGTGGTGCCCGAGCGCCTCCCTCGCGACCTTGGCAAAGTCGGTGGCTCTCCAAGAAAGAGCCCCCGAGCCCTGCCTGAGGAGGGCGCCGGGTGTGCCTTCCTATGCGAGAGAGGGTGGCGCTCCCTGATTGGGCGCAGATCCTGAGGCAACACCTACGAAGGTGCCTGCCTCCTTATGGCTTGGGCTAGGCGAAACCTTCTTCTTCTTAAGGGTCGCTTCGGGAAGTCTTCGGTTCCTGTGGTCCGGGTCTTCGATTGCTGCGGCTTGGAACGCGCGCTCAAGTGAACACACAGCGTCCCTTTCTTCACAGGGTACGGTGATGACTCCACCGCTTCCTGGCATCTTGAGGACATCGTATCCATGGTGAGTTACAGCCATGAACTTGGCCAGGGCTGGGTACCCGAGGATGGCGTTGTAAGGCAGACGGATGTGGGCAACGTCGAAGTCGATGAGCTCGGTGCGATAGTTGTTGCGCTGCCCGAAGGTGACTGGAAGGCGAACCTGCCCTATTGGAACAGTGGAACCATCAGTGACTCCTGAGAAGGGCTTGGTCGGCTGAAGCTGATCGTATGACACTTGTAGATTGTCGAACGTCTCGACGGACAGGACGTTGAGTCCTGCTCCGCCGTCAATGAGGGTCCTGGTGACCTGCACGTTGCTGATGACTAGGGAGCAAAGCATCGGGAGGACTCCGGCCGTTGCCGCGCACTTGAGCTGATCCGCTGAGCTGAGCGTGATAGCGCACGCAGACCACTTGAGAGGGCGCGTGGCGTCAAGCTTGGGGAGGACTGCATTCGCCTCACGAGCAAACTGCTTGAAGATGCGCTGTGAGGCTGGGGCCTGCGTGCCACCCAAGATGCAAGCGATTGCGCGCGGCTCCTGGAAGCCCCCAGCTCCCTCGTCTTGATGTTGGTCTTCGTTCCTCCTTGGCAGTGGCGGCAGAGGAGGAAGGCCTGCGTTGCCGTGCGGGCGATCCTCACGAGGCCGATCTCTCCATCCTTCCTCGCGAGGCTGGTCCTGCCAGTGATCCTCACGAGGTCAGTCACGCCACCCTTGGCGAGGGCCACGGTCTTCCCATCGTCCGCCACCTCTTCCTCCTCGGCCATCGCCCCTGTCGTCGCGCTCGGGGCGTCGGCCGACACGTCCATCTCTCACGGCCCTGAGCTCTTGACATTCGTTGGTGTTGTGGGTGTGGAGGTCGTGGTACACGCAGTACCAGCTGCCCTTGGATGACTCAGGCTGATCCCTGCCTCGCTTGGTGTCCGGTTCCACTGCAAGCATGGCAGCCCCCTTGCGCTTCAGGTCCTTGGCCTTGGGCTTCTTCTCTTTTGGGTCGGCAGCCGGGAGTTCGAGGAGGGAAAGGTGCCCTTCCTTAGCCCTGGCGCACTTGGTTGCCAAGTTGAACAGCTCCAGGGATGTGCACAGGTCTTCATGGATTGCTAGCTCCTCCTTCATCTTGATGTCGTGTACGCCATCGGAGAAGGCCGAGATGATGGCTTCTTCAGTCACCTTGGGGATCTTGAGGCGAGCGTTGTTGAAGCACTGGATGTATTTCTGCAGGGTTTCCCCTTGCTGCTGCTTGATGCGGCGCAGATCGCTCACGGGCGGGGGCCGTTCACGAGTGCCCTGGAAGTTGGCGATGAAGCGAGTGCGCATCTTGTCCCAGGAGGAGATCGTGCCAGGAGCCAGGTTCAGGAGCCAGGTGCGGGCCCCATCCTTGAGCGCGATGGGAAACTAGTTCGCCATGACCCTTTCGTCTCCGTTGGCGGCTTCGATGCATAGCTCGTAGAGGTGTAGGAACTCCGCGGGGTCCGCCGTGCCATCATAGCAAGGGGGCAGGTCAGACTTGAACTTGCCTGGCCATGCGAAACCGCGCAGCTCGGGGGTGATGGGCTTGTTCCTGGGGATTACCGCGCGCTGCCACCAGGAGCAGCGCGAGGTCTTGGCGTGGAGGTGCAGGGACGCGATCTTGGCGCGCCGGCGCTGGGAGCGCGTGAGGACCTTCTTGGGGACGAGGGATCTCTTGGTAGCTCCTTTCTTGCCGCGCAGGCACCAGACACGGAGGGTCTCGCCCTGGGGCTGCGCGCCTTGGAGCCAGGGCACCTTCTTGGGGAGGAGGTGGTGGAGGCATCTCCTGATCCTCGCCTCCTGCGCGGAATGGAGGGCGAGGCAGCGAGAAGGACGGCAAGGGGGAGCTCCCTGCGGCGCTGACGAGCTCGGTGATGTGGGCGAGCCAGTCCTTGTAGAGGTCGTCGACGGGGCGGTAGTGCAAGAGCTCTCTTGCCAGGAGCAGCGCGGCGTGCGCATCCGTGGGGGCGCGACGGGCATGGGACGACGAAAAGGCTGGAGTTAGCGACGGTGTGGCGGTGCGGCCCTCCCGCCGTACCAAAGGATGCTGGGATGAGGCCTGCTGCTCGTTCCCCGCCAGGCCGGTGGCGGCGTTGGCAACAGGCGATGGGGAACGACGAGGGCGTTTGCTGACAGGCGTAGTCTGGGCGACGCGGGTGGCGAGAGCAGCCCAGCGCTCGGCGCAAGCCCGACGAGCGTCAACCATGGACACGACGGAAGTTCACACGCGAACAGCGGAATAAAGATTCCGGCGCACCCCTACCTAGTGCGCCAAATGTCGGATTTCGGGTTCCGGCAGACCCTTGAGGTTCGAACACTGGGGTGCGCGCGGAGATCTCTCCCCTACCGATCTACGTCCAATCTCCTCACGTGATCTAAGCTGGGAACAACGAATAACACAAGGGACACGAGGTTTATACTGGTTCGGGCCACTGTTCTGGTGTAATACCCTACTCCAGTGTGTGGTGTGGTGGATTGCCTCATGGGCTGATGATGAATAGTACAAGGGAAGAACAGCCTCGCGAGTGGTGTTCTTGAGCTGGTGCGATGAACTGCTGGGATGAGTTCAGTTGCCTCTCTCTCTCCGCTAGGGCTCTATCAGATCTCTCCATCCCCCCTCCATACTCTGTGGTGGCTAGCTCTATTTATAGAGGCCCTGGGCCTCTCCCCAAATAATGAGCGGGAAGGGCACCAACAATTGGCTATTTTGAAGGGGAACATCTAGTACAAGTTATCCTGACCAAAGGTGGTCTTCGGCTACCAAAAGTACTAGTGATGACGCCGTCTTGGGCTCCACGGTGACCTCCGTCCTGCCGCTCTGATGGTCTTGGTCTCGTTGCACCGGAATGGCAACCTTTGCCCGATGCCTTGGCCTGTTCTTGCCCCCTTTGCACCAAAGGGGAAACAAGGACGCTGCGCAGGCCGGCGCCCGCCTGGCGCCCGCCTGGTCTCGATCGTCATGGCTTGCGTCACGGGCTCCTCGCGAGGTACCCCTGCCTTGATCTCCCCGCCTCCTCGCGAGCCTGCCTGATGAGGCTGCCTCTGAGGAAGCTTTCTATCGTCCGCCCCACGAGGCTTGGCCCCTCGCGAGGGTCTTGAGCTTGAGCTGATGAAGATGGGTCGCGCTGGGCCCCCACTTGAGCCACGCCGCAGGCCGCTGGCAGGCAAGTCTGGGGACCCCCGTTCCCAGAACGCCGAGAACGGTCCCCTGGAGTTTGAAATTCATTCCCATTTCTTGCATGGGACCTAAGCATGCACCCAAGGACACATATTTGATTTTTCAACCAATTTATATGCGTTGTAGCATGTGCATGTAGTTCAAATTTGAACTATGCACATAAATGCATTGAAAACTCAGTTAATGCATAAAAATGTCCAAACGAACACCAAAAAATCACAAAAATTCACACAATACTCCTGTTGTTCTATGTGGACACGAGAAGAAAAATTGAAAGCAATCAGAGGCACTGGATATCGTTTCGTCCCCAAAGGTGGGACGTTCCCTACCGAGAACCATCATGCTTGTTGCGAGAAGCTTCGGTTTGTGAGAAGCATATACCCAAACCTGCCCCAAATGGGACAAAATCACGGCATGTTGATGGCGCTCCATGATAGCTTGCCAAGTTTCATGAATTTCAGACGGTTTTTCGATTTACTAGAATTTAAAAACCAGGCATCTTAATGTTTTACTGACAATCAATGGTGCCGTCGTCGGATTTCAGGTTCCGGCAGACCCTTGAGGTTCGAACACTGGGGTGCGCGCGGAGCTTTCGCCTTCTACCTACCTGCACCCCTCCGCCTCGCTAAGAACTAAGCTATGGAAAGAACAACACAAGAGACACAGGGTTTATACTGGTTCGGGCCACCGTTGTGGTGTAATACCCTACTCCAGTGTGTGGTGTGGTGGATTGCCTCTTGGGCTGATGATGATGAGCAATACAAGGAAGAACAGCCTCGCGAGGGTCTGTTCTTGGCTGGGGGGATGAACTGCTAGGAGGAGTTCAGTCGCCCTTCTCTCTCTCCCTTCTCGATTCTCCCTCCGATTTCCATCCCTCTACCTTAGGGGTGGCTATTCCTATTTATAGGTAAAGGCCCTGGGCCTCTTCCCAAAAATTGAGCGGGAAGGGCGCCAACAATTGGCCATTTTGAAGGGGAACATCTGGTACACTTATCCTGACTAAAGTTGGTCCTCGCCTGCCAAAGGCTCTGGTGGTGACGCTGGCTTGGGATCCACAATGACTTCCTCCCTGCCGTTGGACTGGCCTTGGTCTTGTTGCACCGAAACGGGTGCCTTTGCTTGATGCTCTCGCCTGCGCTTGCTCCCTTTGCACCAAAGAGGCAAGGAGGACACTGCGCGGCTGGCGCCCGCCTGGCACCCTTGGTTGTCATGGCTTGCGTCACGGGCACCTCGTGAGGTACCCCGTCTTGATCTCTCCGCCTCCTCGCGAGCCAGCCTGATGAGGCCGTGCCTGAGGAAGCTTCGAGTCGTCCGCCGAGGCTTGGCCCCTCGCGAGGGTCTTGGGTCTATGTTGATGAAGACGGGCCGTGCTGGGCCCCCTTTCAGCCACGCCGCAGGCCGCAGGCAGGCAAGTCTGGGGACCCCCGTTCCCAGAACGCCGACAGTAGCCCCCGGGCCCAAGGCGCGCCCGGACTTGGCCGTGCAGGGAGGCGAAAGGGCAAGAGCGAAGCGCCGCGGGCCCTAACAGCCTGTGGCCTTGGGCGCCGTGTGGCGGTTGATTGGACGTGGGCGGCACCGTTCCCCCACGCCCCCTTATTTTGCGCCATGCTAGGCGGACTCGTAGTCATACACAACCTCTCCCCTTTCTGTTGCTCGAGCGCCCTCTGTCCTTCCTCCGCTCGAACTCCAGCTTCTGTTTTCAACCCAATCTCGAACCTTCCCCCCCCTTCCCATCGCCATGGCTCCGACGAAGAAGGGAAGAGGGAAGAAACCCATGCCTCCGCCTTGCTCGCCACCGTTGGCGGGCCCCGCCGAGGGCTTGGGCAAAGTCAGCTCGGCTCTGACCACTATCTTCAACAAATGCGGGAGGACGACGGTCTGGCCCGCCTCCCACTTCTCCATCGACAGGATAGTCACCGAGGTCCAGTATTTTCCCGACGCCCTGTGGGCGGGTCTGGTTCGCCACTTTTCTGATTTCTTCAATGATGTGCTTTCCCACTATCAGATCCACATGATGCATCTTGGTCCTGAATCCATCACCCTTCTTTCAGTCTTCGCCTTTGTTTGCGAGGCAATGATGGGCATCCTTCCTTCGGTTGCCTTGCTGCGCCACTTCTTCTCTCTGTGTCTTGTCGACCCTACCCAATGCTCGGCGTGCGTGAGCTTCGCTGCCGCGTCTGAGACAGCGGCCTCAGGGATTGACTTCAGGCTCCCTCCGCCTGCGGCTGTATGTGGATGTAGGGGTGCCCAGCCCCCTGCTATCGGAGCCAACTTCGCCTGCTGTGCCCAATTCGGGCTGGGGCCAGGAGACGCTTGAGAGCCCCCGGCTCGTCTTCATCTGGCACCGCTTCGCGTTCTTGAGGTCGCTTGGCGTGACAGCGCCCAAGGTGGTGAAGGAGTTCCTGCTTCGTCGCATTGCTCCTCTCCAACGCCACTCCCGCCGGATGTGGGCCTTCAACGGGCGTGATGATCGTATGAGGCTCCAGGAAGAGGACCTGACGCCTGAAGTGCTGAGGACAGTGCTCTTGATCCTGACTGGGGACCCCAACCCTGGCAACATCCAGCAGGGAGGGGCCTTGCTGTACCTCTGCCAGAACAGGGGCGATTTTGTGAATTAGATGCCTATCTTTGATGAGTGGGGCCGCGCCCCGCTGGCCTCCAGGGGCCTCGCGAGAACCCAATGATGGTGACTGCCCTTCCAGTCGGCCAAGGCGACTCTTCCTAAAGTGGCGGAGCAGGGAGGCATGAGGCGCCAGAGGCCGAGGGGGCTCCCGGCGGGGTGACAGCGCCGGGCGATGCTCATGAGGGAGCAGCTCTTGGGGCCCGTGCCGCGGAGGCTGAGGGTGGCAAGCTGCTGCCCTCAGCGCCTGTGACTGAGGCCCCTGAGGCTCCAGCCGCTTCTCTTGGCGAGGCGATTGGCAGCGCGCATCAGGCAGGCGCCCCTGACGCGGATCGCCTTGACGCTCCGTCTTCGTCGCAGGTTGATCCCTGCGCTCAACTCTAGGGCCGCTTCCGCATGGACTTTGAGGCCCTCTGGAAGAGAAGGGAGGCCCTGGGCGACGGTTACCCTTGTCGCCTGCTGAAGCGTAGGAAGTACTTCGCCACTGATGTGTAAGTCTTCTCCTTTCCCAGCTCCCGATCCTTCTGTTGCTTTTACTGATCCTTACTCCACAGGCCCCTTCCAGCCGAGCTCGCGGAGACGGCTGAGGTGCCGTCCCCCTTGGCTTCGCCCCCTCCATCGTCCTCAAGCGCTTCGAGCAGCAGAGCCCTTGTGGTGAGGGCGTTCGGAGAGGGGAACCGTCCTGAGGCGCACCGTGGCCCTGCGCACCTCGCGATCCTCCTTCGCGGGCCTTCTCGTGGCATAGCCAGCCTGCCGTGGGCTTCTCGCCTGGTCGTGGACTGCGATTGGCTGAGGCGCTCCCTGCGCTCTTCATCTGGGGACGGGCTGGCTCCAGGCCGGGCTTCTGGCGTGGCGTGCCCGGCCGTCGCGAGGGTGCCAGCCCCCAGCCCCCTGCCCGGAGGGGGAGTGCTGATTTGTGGCCCCCGACTCTTGCTTGGGGCAGATGATGGTGTGGAAGACGTGCTCGAGCACGCCCGGGAGCGTCGCGCTCTTTGCCAAGGATTCCTTCGAAGGGCGGTTGACGCGGTGAGCCTGCTTGGTGAGGAGCTTGCTGATGAGGACGCGCGCCTTGAGGCCGAGGGCCTGCGCCTGGCTGCAGAGAGGCGCGAGCTGGAGGGCTCCATCGCCCTTGCGCGCCGTCAGCGCGATCTTGACGACGCAGAGTCCAAGGCGTCGCTGGTGGCCTCTCGGGAGGCCCAATCTTGGGCCGCTGTGGAGGCCCGGGAAGCTGACCGGCGCCGAGAGGTGGCGGAGGAGCGGGCTCGGGAGCTCCTGGCCTGGTGTCACTCACTGTAGGAGCAAGTGGAGCTGCGCGAGGCAGCCCTCGCGTCAATGAAGGTGGCCTCTGGCGACCCAGCAGAGCTCCAGAAGCGTGAGGAGGCGCTGACGCTGGAAGCCGCCGAACGTACCCGCGAGTATGAGCGTCTGGAGACGAGGGAGCGCTTGGTGACGCAGGCGGAGGATGATGTCGCTGCACGGGAAGCCCGTGTCCTGGAGGAGGTCGGACGTCGGGTGGCGATGGCGCGCTTGAACCTCGAGCACGAGTTCGAGGAGAGGCTGGGGTTGATCCGGGCCGAGGCTGAAGGTAGGACTGCTACCTTGAGGGCCAAGCTGGAGGAAACGACGCGGTGAGCCGATGCTTTTCGGGCCGCCCTTGAGGTAGCGCAAGGGGAGTCAACCACCTCCCTGGCCGAGGTGCTCCTTCTTCGCCAGCGGGTGGAGGAGGCTGAGGTCATCGCACGCTAGAATGCGGACGAGATACGTCAGCGGCGGATCCTGGAGCATGAGCACGGCCCCATGCTCACCACGCTTCGGGAGAGAGCCAACACAGCCTTGGGCAACATCTGCGAGGCGGCTGTTGGCGAGCCGCACACAGTCAACTACGCCGGCAACCTTCAGTTCTTCACCGACGTGGTGACGCAGCTGGAGGCGCGGTCGGTCAGGGCTGACAGGTTGGTGGAGGAGAGGAGCCGCGCCTTGCTCGGGCGCGCCTTTTCTCGCGTCTTCAGCCATCTCCGGAACATGGATCCCCACTTCGATTTCGATGCCACCATCGCCCCAGTCCCCCAGGCCGTCCGAGACGACCTGGCGCACTGGGTGGAAGACAATGTGGATGCTCTTGTCAGGGCCTTTGCTTCAGACAACGACGGCGTGATCGTGGCTGCCGATGAGGGCGGTGTGGTGAACGGCCCTGCCGCCGCTGGCGGCGACGCAGACAGCGATGGCGAGTCCAGCGACGCCAGCAACGGTTCGGGTGGTGCTCCTGAGGACGCATTGGGGGATTTATCCGACCGATTGTGCATCATTCCTGCTTCCTTACCCTGCATGAATAGAACTCAGGTTTTGGCCTGATGGCTGTGAGAGCATTTTGGGGGGAGCCCCTCATGTAAAACTTGTGTTCATCGTATTAGTAGACGTTACATTGCCCATGCGCCCGCGCCAAGTGGTTGGCTTACGCCACGGGCTGATTGGCTAATTTACCTTTGTCCCGTGCGGGCCCTGAGGTAGCCTGTGGTAGGTTGTGGTGTCCCGAGTGTTCCCTGATCGAATCTGTAGGATCTGCAATAAAAAACCCTCCTGACAGGACGCGGCGGCGGCAGTCTGGGCTGTGCGCAAGCTGGGCCTGACCCGGCTCGTGAGGGGCTCACGAGGGGGGGCAGCTGAGGCGAAGTGGTAATCAAAACGCGAGAAATTGCTCGAATGAGACTAAGCACCCCTTCCCCGAACACACGCAAATCTCAAATTCGAATCCAACTTGAATCCAGCGGGGGAAAGTGACAACCAAAGGGAAAAGCAATGAAAGCAGACAAAAGGCCGTGTCCGGCACCTAATCTAGTCTTGGACGTCTTCTCACCAGCGCGGAGCTAAGTGCTGCCACTGGGCGTGGGAGGGAGCCCCAGGGCCTGAGGCCGGCACCCCTGAGACTCCGGGGCATGTACAGCCCCACTCATTATTACGTGAGAGTGTCACGGGGCGGCGAGCTTCACAGGCACTGGGGCCTTCTTCATAGGTACCGGCCTTGCTTCATATCGCCAGACGAGGGCCCCGCATTGCGCCACACTCTAGTGCCATCAACGACGACCGGAAACTAGGACGCCGCCGATGGGGTAGAGCGGTCGCCAGCGGTTCCCCCGACGACCACGGGTCCTCCGCCAGGGGCAGGCCCTGAGGCACCTCCCCAGCAGAGGGCCCTACCTCCTGAGAACACCTTGCTCCGAACGCCGCGCTGGTGATGTCGGATCTCAGCCCCTCTCCTGCAGCCCCCTGCGCCCTCCTCCCGAGGGGTAGGAGACTGTGGGAGCGGGGCAGCTGCTCGCTGTGGCGACCTGCACCTCCTGCGAGCCATGATTAGCGTATGCCTGCTCGTGAGGAATTAGCGGTACCCGATAATCGCTGCCTCCAGCGTGGCCAGTGGGACCGTCCCGGGGCTCCTGGAAGGGCTCAGCTTCTGGCGCCTCGTCCCCCCAGCTTGGGCTGAGGAGCGAGCCTTGTTCGCCCTCGTGAGGGTGTCCTTGGTCCATCATGAGGGGCACGTATTCTTCTGGCGCCGTCATCCCGAAGGCCACGCCGTAGTGCTCCACATGCCACGCAGTCCTGCTTGACGCGCCCACTGTGGGGTGGTAGCGCGGCTGTCCACTGGGGCCTCGGGTCGCGTCGAGTCCTTCTTCTGCGCGGACCGGGAGCGGGGGCAGCGCTGCCGCCGGTCCGGTGCCAACAGCTTCGCCGGTGTTGGGGTAGCCTTGGAGCCCATGGGCGCGCGTGGAGCCCCCGCGTGGGCCGCCATGGGCTTGAGATGGGAGCTGGGTGCAGAAGGGGTGAGTCCCCGAGGCGGCGAATCCCAGGAGCTCTGCCACCCGCTCCAGTAGTACGTCGCGGCCGCCCTCCAGCAGCCTGCACTGCAGCAGCTCTCGGGCCACCATGAGCGCGGCCCTCGAGTTCGCCTGCTCCCGGCGGGTGTACGGTGTCGTGGTCGCGGCGTGATTGGAGGCCCTTGCTGCCGACCGCGCCTGCCGCGGTGTGAGAGCTGTCGAAGCCTGTCCGCGTCACCCACGGCCTGCAGCGCCCTGCGGACCGCGAGCTGCCTGGGGCACGGGGTCGCCCGAGGCGAGCGGCTCTGCACGGGCGGGCCACGCCGCCCATGGATTTGGGTTGCCCGCCTGGTCATCGGACATGGTGATAACAACGCGACGGGACACAAAGCGGTAGAAGGTGGATTCCGGCGCACCCCTACCTGGCGCACCAAATGTCGGATTTCGGGTTCCGGCAGACCCTTGAGGTTCGAACACTGGGGTGCGCGCGGAGCTTTCGCCTTCTACCTACCTGCACCCCTCCGCCTCGCTAATATCTAATCCATGGAAAGAACAGCACAAGAGACATAGGGTTTATACTGGTTCGGGCCATCGTTGTGGTGTAATACCCTACTCCAGTGTGTGGTGTGGTGGATTGCCTCTTGGGCTGATGATGATGAGCAATACAAGGAAGAACAGCCTCGCGGGGGTCTGTTCTTGGCTGGGGGATGAACTGCTAGGAGGAGTTCAGTCGCCCTTCTCTCTCTCCCTCCTCGATTCTCCCTCCGATTTCCATCCCTCTACCCTGGGGGTGGCTAGTCCTATTTATAGGTAAAGGCCCTGGGCCTCTTCCCAAATATTGAGCGGGAAGGGCGCCAACAATTGGCCATTTTGAAGGGGAACATCTGGTACACTTATCCTGACTAAAGTTGGTCCTCGCCTGCCAAAGGCTCTGGTGGTGATGCTGGCTTGGGCTCCACAATGACTTCCTCCCTGCCGTTGGACTGGTCTTGGTCTCGTTGCACCGAAACAGGTGCCTTTGCTTGATGCTCTTGCCTGCGCTTGCTCCCTTTGCACCAAAGAGGAAAGGAGGACACTGTGCGGCTGGCGCCCGCCTGGCACCCTTGGTCGTCATGGCTTGCGTCACGGGCACCTCGTGAGGTACCCCGCCTTGATCTCTCCGCCTCCTCACGAGCCAGCCTGATGAGGCCATGCCTGAGGAAGCTCCGTGTCATCCGCCCCGCGAGGCTTGGCCCCTCGCGAGGGTCTTGGGTCTGTGTTGATGAAGACGGGCCGTGCTGGGCCCCCTTTGAGCCACGCCGCAGGCCGCAGGCAGGCAAGTCTGGGGACCCCCGTTCCCAGAACACCGACAGCCCTGGTGTTTGAAATTCATTCCCATTTCTCGCATGGGACCTAAGCATACACCTAAGGACGCAGATTTGATTTTTCAACCAATTTGTATGCGCTGGAGCATGTGCATGTAGTTCAAATTTTAATTATTGACATAAATGCATTGAAAACTCAGTTAATGCATAAAATGTCCAAACGAACCCCGAAAAATCACAAAAATTCACACAACACTCTTGATGTTCTACGTTGACATGAGAAAATTTTTGAAAGCAATAAGAGGTAATGGATATCGTTTCTTCCCCAAAGGTGGGTCGTTCCCTACCGAAAACCATCATGCTTGTTGTGAGAAGCTCCGGTTTGTGAGAAGCATATACCCAAACCTGCCCAAATGGGACAAATTTTTTACCACGACATGTTGATGCCGCTCCATGATAGCATGCCTAGTTTCATGAATTTCAGACGGGTTTTGGGTTTACTAGAATTTAAAAATCAGGCATCTCAATGTTTTGCCAGCAATCAACGGTACCCTGGTGTTTGCAATTCATTCTCATTTCTTGCATGGGACCTAAGCATGCACCCAAGGACACAGATTTGTTTTTTCAACCAATTTATATGCACTGGAGCATGTGCATGTAGTTAAAATTTGAATTATGCACATAAATGCATTGAAAACCCAGTTAATGCATAAAAATGTCCAAACGAACCCCTAAAAATCACAAAAATTCACAGAACACTCCCGTTGTTCTATGTTGACACGAGAAAAAAATTTGAATGCAATAAGAGGCAATGGATATCGTTTCGTCCCCAAAGGTGGGACGTTCCCTACCGAAAACCATCATGCTTGTTGTGAGAAGCTCCGGTTTGTGAGAAGCATATACCCAAACCTGCCCCAAATGGGACAAATTTTTTACCATGGCATGTTGATGCCGCTCCATGATAGCGTGCCAAGTTTCATGAATTTCAGACAGGTTTTGGATTTACTAGAATTTTAAAACCAGGCATCTCAATGTTTTGTCGGCAATCAACGGTGCCCTGGTGTTTGAAATTCATTCCCATTTCTTGCATGGGACCTAAGCATGCACCCAAGAACAAAGATTTGATTTTTCAACCAATTTATATGCACTAGAGCATGTGCATGTAGTTCAAATTTGAATTATGCACTTGAAATGGCTAGAAAACCAATGTAATGTATAAAATGTTCAAACGACCCCTGAATAATTCCAATTCTTTTACGACACACATATAGTTGCATGTTCACTCCAGATAAAAGGTCTAGCAATTTAAACACCATCCATTGCCGCTGTGACCCCATTATGTAATTCAAATCAAGATAAAAAAATCAAGTAGATCGCACACAGTTTATTACCAGCAACCGTGTGAGATGCAGCACAAAATATTCTGGAGCATCGTCGGTGTATAGTACGCCTATGGCTTATGCGAGAAGGTGCGTCGGCTACAGCCCACTGCCGACATCTCAAGCACACGAGCTCGCTCCCCAAATATCATTTCACTGTTCAATCATCGTCGGTGAAAGATGGGCACATGGACCGCGTCGTGAGGGCAACTTTGGTGGCCCACTCTGGTGAGAGCGCGGCCGCAATCCGTGACCAGGCAGCAAAGGCAGCCCAAACGGCCATTGTTACTTCTCAGGTGACCGCAGCAACAACTGCCTCGGGGATAGCAACTGGCGAGAGAGGCACATCAGCTGTCCGTTCCGCAACGGTGGCCTTAGCCTTTATGGAGGCCGCCCACGGTCATGTCGAGGCCGCGCACGCCCAGCTCCTGGCGGTCACCGCACAAATCGAATGAAGCTTCTTCGACATCGGTTGGCAACCCACGGACGAAGAGTTGGCAATCCACGAGAGCGTTCGAGCAGCCGTCCGTTCCTCCGCCGCATACCTTGCGATGACGGAACCCGTCCAAGCCCAGATCGCATCTGCACACACCCAGCTCTTGGCGGCCTTTTCGAAAGAGATGGCGGACATGAATGGCGAGATGCTTGCCGAGTATGGTGCGATGGATGCCATGGAGCCCCTTCCCCAGGAGACCGTCGATGCGAGCTGGAGATGGAGGTGGCGGCGGAGATCGACGAGCACCACCCGTAGTAGTACTCTTTGTTTTGTTTAATTAAGAGCGCCGGTCTTTAATTTGTTAGAGTAATGTTTAGGTCAGCTAGCTCTGTTTAACTGCTGAACTTGCTTGGTTAAGAAGTGTAGGTGTGCTGTAGTCTCCTTTGTGTACCCAAATAATGCAATGACGTGGATGACCACTGTAACCATGGAAATTCGAACCAAAACTTTTGACGTTCAAACTCATCACACACGGGTGAAGCTATCTGAATCGTTTGTGATGTCCACATATCATATACACAGTTCTGAATAAGGGACCGTGTCTGATGACACTTTGCACGCCAGTTTTTTGGCTGGAGCGATTCCAAATTTTCGGCTTCCGCGGAAATATCTACCTCCCCGCCCCATCCCCTTACCAAAAGCCACATTCCCCCTCTTTCCGCCTTCTTACCAAGTTGAAACCTTCACTCCTTGCTTGCAGTGCCGCCTCCTCGTCGGTGACCCTCCTTCACGCTGCTCGGCCTTGTCTATCTAGGCAGGTAATCCACACCCGACCCCATCCTCCTCCTCCTTCCACATCCCACATGCCTCGACTACCGGCGTGAGCACGACACATTCCACCCAAATCACCGACCCCTCCACCAAATAAGCGCCGCCCTAAGCCATGGTGCACGCAGTATAGCCAGGATCTCAAGGAGCATTTGGCAGCGGAGACGCAAATCGCAGCCGCACGCGCGGATGAGGTCATGATGGCTGCCATTCATGCCGACCCCCAGATCTTGAAGGAGCACCTTGCCATTTGCTAGCTGCGCCAGTTAAGCATGCTCGGTTTACCTGTTGCGTGTGCTGCTCCCGCCTTTCCTTCACAAATTCTAGTGAATTGTGCTATCTAATTTTACCATGCAATCTGTTGCTCTAGTGTACATGTTCTATATGTCATGGAGTGTGGTGCTCACTTATTAACTGTTTTGTTAATTAGTTGTTGTCTTCAGTTAACTGTTTGGTTCAATTCTGCAAATGTGATGTTCAATTCTTCAGTCTGCAATTTTGTATTGTCTTCCACGTGAGAAATAAATCAAATTTATCTTTACAAAATACATGAGAAACGAATACAACTGCTATATTTCCAAGTTGTCAAGCATGCTAGGTTTGGTTATACATTGTGCAATGTGGTGCTTAGTTAACGTTTGGTTCATTTGTGTTGTGGTGTTTAGTTAACTGTTTGGTTCAATTCTGCAATGCGATGTTCAATAGTTGTGGGTGCATTCTGTTATTGTATACCATGTGAGGAATAAATTGAATTTAGCTGTAATAAATACATGAGAAACAAATTGCTACAATTGGCTATAGTTAACTATTTGTTTAATTATCTAATCTTCTATTAGGAGTATGTTATATTGTGCAATGTGGTGCTCGTTAATGTTTGGTTCATTTGTTGTGGTGTTTAGTTAATTGCTTGGTTCAATTCTGCAATGCCATGTCCAATTGTCATGGGTAGAATTT
Source organism: Triticum urartu (assembly GCF_003073215.2). Classification (NCBI taxonomy): domain Eukaryota; kingdom Viridiplantae; phylum Streptophyta; class Magnoliopsida; order Poales; family Poaceae; genus Triticum; species Triticum urartu. The sequence continues at coordinate 263,949,488 of NC_053028.1, read as the reverse complement.
TGTATTATTGTGCATGTGAGAAATAAATCGAATTTGGCTGCACTTAATACACGAGAAACATATACAAGTGTTATATTTCCTAATTCTTAATCATGCTTGGTTTGGGTAAATGGGTTTTCCGTGTGGCTTGAATTAATCTGATGAATCTGCAATGTGATTATTTTTCATCAACATATTTTACTGATAGCATGCGAAACCTTACTTAAACTGATGACTAACTACCTTATATGTGTTGCAGGGAAACAATGAGAAGCACTAAGGTTTACAATCGAGGTTAGAACGTGCATCTTCCGTTGTCTAATAACACATTATTGTGCAATTGCAGGAACCATTCTAATATTTTGGTTTTTAACAATTTGGTCTTGCACATGTAGGTCGTGTTGTCAGAGGTTTTGACCCATTGTTCGACCCTTTTTGCATATGGGGAAATGAGTTGTCCATGAATATCAATCAAATCAAGAAATTCAAAAAGATTGTTAGGACAAAGAAATTAGCGATAAAAAACAACAAGATCTTTGTCTGCACAATGAAGAAGACAGCAGTTCACTACAAGATGGTACTAACTATTATACCTTGCCTTTTTTTATTCCTTTGCCCCATTTCAAATATAGAGAAGATATTTATGCACATCCTTGTTTTCAGGCCTTTCCAAAGCAGTTCACTGATGATTACCTCTCAAACCACCTCTATGGTCAGGAGGCGAGGAAGGTATTCATAGAACACCCACGGTTCAATATTGAAGTGTTCCTGAAGAGGACGAAGGACAGACGGTCAATCATCAACAGGCACTGGCCTAAAGTTGCAAAGACCTTCAACATGAATGAAGGCTCAATATTCGCCTTCCGCTCGAGGAGTTTTCCAGATGAGATGCATCTTTCTATATACCATCTATGATGATAATTTCGAAAGGTTCTACATGTTGCATGTGGAACTTGCTGCTGTTGCAATTGTGTAATGGGGTAGCTGAGTGCTGAAGCTATATCATGTTGTACTCTGATGTATTTCAATTATGAAATTCTGCTTCCTTAATATGGAACTGTTAATTAGATTAATAAATGGATTATGAATAGTCGGATAATTAGCATGCTAATGGCGAATTAGCCTGCTAATTGGGTTTTGTTATTCCAAATGGTTCTTCAAAAAATACCGTGGGCGATGACCTCAGGAAACGCACATAGTTTCTAGGAATAAACCGTGTTGGATCAATGAACAATCACACACGACTTTCTCTTGAAAACTGTTTGTGTTAGGCCACCTTATGCAAACATTTACCACATAAAAACCGTGTGTGATGGACAGCCTTTGCCACATAGTTTCTTCTACAGACCGTGTGTGATACATTCAATAACGCAAACGATTTAACGAGAAAAATTGTGTGTGATGTACCCGGAACGAAAACGTCTTCCTTGGAGCGACTATGTGGGATGTACATACGAACGGAAACATTTAGCGGGGACTGACTGTGTGGGATGTACTTGCAACCGGAAACAATTTCGCCGTATAATTGTATTTTTTAGCTCTACTGTACGTATTTCCGTATTTGAGCGCTCGCTGGTCGAACACGACCTCATTTTGACGAACATGTGTGCCAGGAGGGCATATCCCCGACAGTTTCTGGGTCGTGTGGAAAGGACCCCCCTATCACCCACACTCACTTGGCGATGGTTCGAAATGTCGTTACGGAAAGGGGTTAAAAACTGTTTGTTTTAGACCGACGCGCACAAGTGGTAAGGGACCGATTGGATCCAAAAGTTTAATGCTACGGTTATAATTTATTCTTAATACTTTTCTCATAGTTGTGAATGCTTGCGGGAGGGTTAATCATAAGTAGGAGGTTTGTTCAAGTAAGAACATCACCTAAGCACCGGTCCACCCACATATCAAATTATCAAAGTACCGAACACGAATTAAGCCAACATGATGAAAGTGACTAGATGAAATTCCCGTGTACCCTCAAGAACGCTTTGCTTATCATAAGAAACCGTTTTGGCCTGTCCTTTTCCTCAAACGGATTGGGCTACCTTGCTGCACTTTTGTTACTACTATCATTACTTGCTCGTTACAAATTATATTGCTATCAAACTACTCTGCTACTTACAATTAACCACTTGTCATTTCCTTCTGCTCCTCATTGGGTTCGACACTCTTACTTATCAAAAAGAGCTACAATTGATCCCCCATACTTGTGGGTCATCAAGGCTATTTTCTAGTGCCGTTGCCGGGGAGTGAAGCGCCTTTGGTAAGTGGAATTTGGTAAGGTAACATTTATATGGTGTGCTGAAATTTATTGTCACTTGTTACTATGGAAAATAATCCTTTGAGGGGTTTGTTCGGGGTATCTTCACCTCGTCCGGGACCACAATTAGCTACCCATCCACCTACTGCACCTACTGAAAATATTGAATATGAAATTCCTTCGGGTATGATAGAACAACTGCTAGCTAATCCTTATGCAGGAGATGGAACCGAACATCCTGATATGCACTTGATGTATGTAGAACAAATTTGTGGGTTGTTTAAGCTTGCTGGTTTACCCAGGGATGAAGTTACGAAAAAGGTTTTCCCTTTATCTTTGAAGGGAAAATAATTGGCATGGTATAGGCTATGCGATGATATTGGATCTTGGAATTGGAATCGTTTGAAATTGGAGTTCCATCAAAAAATTTATCCTATGCATCTAGTTCATCGTGATCGGAATTATATATATAAATTTTGGCCTCGTGAAGGATAAAGTATCAGTCTAGCTTGGGAGAGGCTTAAGTCAATGTTACATTCATGCCCCAATCATGAAATCTCAAGAGAAATTATTATCCAGAATTTTTATGCTCGGCTTTCTCGTAATGATTAAACCATGCTTGATACTTCTTGTGCTGGTTCTTTTATAAAGAAGACTATTGAATTCCGGTGGGATCTTTTGGAAAGAATTAAAGACAACTCTGAAGGTTGGGAACTCGACGAAGGTAAAGAGTTAGGTATTAAACCTAAGTATGATTGTGTTAAATCTTTTATGGATATCGATGTTTTTCAAAAGTTTGGCACTAAATATGGACTTGACTCTGAGATAGTATCCTCTTTTTGTGAATCATTTGCTACTCATGTTGAACTCCCTAAAGAGAAGTGGTTTAAATATCACCCACCTATTAAAGAAGAAACTAAAGAACCAGTACCATTTAAACAAGAAACTAGACTTTATAATGTTGATCGAGTTGTTCCTTCTTCTTATATAGAGAAACCACCTTTCCCTGTGACGATAAAGGAACATGCTGAAGTTTCAACTATGGTTAACAAAAGCTATATTAGAACACCTAAACCTGATGAACAAATTAAAGTATAACCTAGTATTGCTATGGTTAAAGATCTCCTAGAAGAAGATATAGATGGTCATGTTATTTACTTCTGTAAAGAAGCTGCTAGAATTGCCAAACCTGGTAAAAAAGATAAACATAGACCTGTTGTTGGCATGCCTGTCATCTCAGTTAAAATAGGAGATCAATGTTATCATGGTTTATGTGACATAGGTGCTACTGTGAGTGCTATTCCCTACACCTTATATCAAGAAATTAAGAATGACATAGCGCTCGAAGAAATAGAAAACATATATGTTACTATTAAACTTGCTAATAGAGACACAATGTCACCGATTGGGATTGTTAGAGATGTTGAAGTCTTGTGCGGGAAAATTAAATACCCTACTGATTTTCTTGTTCTTGGTTCCCCACAAGATGACTTTTGTCCCATTATCTTTGGTAGACCTTTCTTAAACACCATTAATGCTAGAATAGATTGTGAGAAGCAAACTGTCGGTGTTAGTTTTGGTGATGAGTCTCATGAATTTATTTTTTCCAAGTTTAGTAGAAAGCTTCATGAAAAAGAATTGCCTAGTAAGGATGAATTAATTTGTCTTGCTTCTATTGCAGTACCACCTACTGATCCTTTAGAACAATATTTGCTAGACCATGAAAATGATTTACATATGCATGAAAGAAGTGAAATAGATAAAAATTTCTTTGAACAAAGTCCTCTGCTGAAACACAATTTGCCTATTGAAACTCTAGGAGGTCCTCCTCCACTTAAAGGTGATCCTGTGTTTGAATTAAAACAATTGCCAGACAATTTGAAATATGCTATCTTGATGAAAAGAAGATATATCCTGTTATTATCAGTGCTAACCTTTCAGAACATGAAGAAGAAAGATTATTGAAAGTTCTAAGGAAGCATCGAGCTGCTATTGGATATACTCTTGATGATTTAAAGGGCATTAGTCCCACTCTATGTCAGCCCAAAATTAATATGGAACCTGATGCTAAACCCGTTGTTGATCACCAATATCGGTTAAACCCGAAGATGAAAGAAGTGGTAAGAACGGAAACATTAAAACTTCTAGAAGCATGTATAATCTATCCTATAGGTGATAGTAGATGGGTAAGTCCTATTCATTGTGTCCCTAAGAAAGGAGATATAACTGTTGTTCCTAATGATAAGAATGAACTTATTCCACAAAGAATTGTTACAGGCTATAGACTGGTAATTGATTTTAGAAAATTAAACAAAGCAACTAGAAAAGATCATTACCCTCTGCCTTGTATTGATCAAATGCTTGAAAGATTATCTAAGCACACACATTTTTGCTTCCTCGATGGATATTCTGGTTTTTCACAAATACCTGTTTCTCAACCTGATCAAGAAAAGACCACTTTTACTTGTCCCTTTGGAACTTGTGCTTATAGACGTATGCCTTTTGGTTTATGCAATGCACCTGCTACCTTTCAAAGATGTATGACTGCTATATTCTCTGATTTTTATGTAAAGATTGTTGAGGTTTTCATGGATGACTTCTCTGTTTATGGGAAGTCTTTTGATGATTGTCTAATCAATCTTGATCGAGTTTTGCAGAGATGTGAACAAACAAATCTTGTCTTGAATTGGGAGAAGTGCCACTTTATGGTTAATGAAGGCACTATCTTGGGTCATAAAATTTCTGAAAGTGGTATTGAAGTGGACAAAGCTAAGGTTGATGCAATTGAGAAGATGCCATCTCCTAAAGATATAAAAGGTATTCATAGTTTCTTAGGTCATGCTGGTTTCTATAGGAGATTTATCAAAGACTTCTCTAAAATTTCTAGGCCTCTTATGAATCTTTTGCAAAAGGATATTCCTTTTGTTTTTGATGATGATTATTTAGAAGCCTTTGAAACACTCGAGAAAGCCTTAATCTCTGCACCTTTTTTTCAACCACATGATTGGAACTTGCCTTTTGAAATTATGTGTGATGTTGGTGATTATGCTGTTGGTGCTATTCTAGGACAAAGAGTTGATAAGAAACTTAATGTAATTCATTAAGCTAGTAAAACTCTAGATAGTGCTCAAACAAATTATGCTACTACTGAAAAAGAATTCTTAGCAGTTGTGTTTGCTTGTGATAAATTTAGACCTTATATTGTTGATTCCAAAGTAACTATTCACATAGACCATGCTACTATTAAATATCTTATGGAAAAGAAAGATGCTGAACCTAGACTTATTCGATGGGTTCTCTTGTTACAAGAATTTGATTTACATATCATTGATAGAAAAGGAGGTGAGAACCCCATAGAAGATAATTTCTCTAGGCTTGAAAATGTGCTTGATGACCCACTACCTATTGATGATAGTTTTCCTGATGAGCAGTTAGCTGCAATAAATGTTGCTCATAGTACGCCTTGGTATGTTGATTATGCTAATTACATTATTGCTAAATATTTACCACCTAGCTTTACATACCAACAAAAGAAAAAAATTCTTCTATGATTTGAGACATTACTTTCGGGATGACCCACCTCTTCATAAAGAAGGAGGAGATGGTATTATTAGAGGTTGTGTACCTGAGCACGAATAGGGACAAATCCTATGGAAATGTCACTCTGAAGCTTATGTAGGGCATCATGCTGCAGATAGAACTGCTCACAAGGTATTGCAATCTGGATTTTATTGGCCTACTCTCTTCAAGGATGCCCGTAAGTTCATCTTATCTTGTGATGAATGTCAAAGGATAGGTAATATCAGTAAGCGTCAAGAAATGCCTATGAATTATTCACTTGCTGTTGAACCATTTGATGTCTGGGGATTTGATTACATGGGACCTTTTCCTTCTTCTAATGGGTATACACATATTTTGGTTGCTGTTGATTATGTTACTAAATGGGTAGAAGCTATTCCAACCAGTAGTGCTGATCACCACACCTCTATTAAAATGCTTAAGGAAGTTATTTTTCCAAGGTTTGGAGTTCCTAGATATTTAATGACTGATGGCGGTTCACACTTTATTCATGGTGCTTTCCGTAAAATGCTTGCCAAATATGATGTTAACCATGGAATTGCATCACCTTATCATCCTCAGTCTAGTGGTCAAGTTGAACTTAGCAATAGAGAAATAAAATTAATTCTGCAAAAGACTATCAATAGGTCCAGGAAGAATTAGTCTAAGAAATTAGATGATGCACTTTGGGCCTATAGAACAACATATAAAAATCCTATGGGTATGTCTACATATAAAATGGTTTATGGAAAAGCTTGTCATTTGCCTCTTGAGTTAGAACATAAAGCACATTGGGTAATCAAAGAACTCAATTATGATTTTAAACTTGCCGGTGAAAAGAGGTTATTTGATATTAGCTCATTAGATGAATGGAGAACCCAAGCTTATGAAAATGCAAAATTATTCAAAGAAAAAAGTTAAAAGATGGCATGACAAAAGAATCCAAAAGCATGAGTTTAAAGTTAGAGAATATGTTCTTTTGTACAACTCTCATTTCAGATTCTTTACAGGAAAACTCCTCTCAAAATGGGAAGGCCCATATGTCATCGAGGAGGTTTATCGGTCTGGAGTCATCAAAATAAATAATTCCGAAGGTACTAACCAGAAGGTTGTCAATGGGCAACGAATAAAGCATTATATCTCAGGTACGCCCATTAATGCTGAAAGTAATATTATTCAAACTTTGACACCGGAAGAACACATAAAAGAGTCCTTCCGGAACACTCCAGAATCGTGAAAATAAGGAGGTACGTGATACGGTAAGTAAACGGACTCCGAAAATTTTGCAAAAATATTTTTTATCGGTTTTGGAATATTTAGAAAATTTAGAATTAAAGAAACTTCCAGGAAGCGTACCTTCCGTACTCCGTTTTCCTACCATATGCTTGTCCTCCAAGATAAAAAAGTCTATATATACTTCCTGAACCCGTTGATCACCGTATCACGAAGAAATCCTCTACTCTCTTTTTCTTGCTGTTTTCTACGCAGTTCTGAAAATATTTCTTCCCAAGACTCCGAGGGTGAAAGCTATGTTGCCGATTTCATCTCAAACCCCAAATCCTATGGGGATGAGGGGCACTATAGCTGGACCTTCGAAGAAGGTGAAGATGAATCGGTTCCTCCCTGGTTCAAAAACGAGAGCATGGAGGCGTTATGCAAGAAGATAATAAAACTTGAGATAGATAACGACGAGTTGAGGATAGAATTTTATTCTTCGTCAGAAACTGGAGGAAGCGAAGGGCAAACCCTCTACTTTTTCTCCACCACCACCAAAGGAGAACCGAGTATCGGGTATGGGCACTCCCCTTGGCTTTCGCCAAGCTTGGGGGAGGTGCCCCGGTATCGTATCATCCCACTATCTTTTTTGCTTTTACTTATTTTAGTTCGATCTTTTTCACTTTAGATGAATAAAAGTTTAGTTTGAGTTTTTGCTTTCTTACTTTCATATTGCGAATAAACAGTACCGCAGGATGCTGCTAACGCGACACTACAATCAGAGACCCTTTGAGAAACTGTGTGCGATGCCACAATTGCAAACGGTGGTGTATGGAAACCGTCAGAAATGTATAAAACGTTTGCGATGGAGGACGCATCAAACACGGTTCAGATTTTAGTTGCGTGTGTGATGAAGGGCATACGGTTCAGTTCAATTAACTGTTTGCGGTGAGGAGGAACAAAAGAAACGGGCAGCCAGATGAAGGCGTGTGCAATACACAACATACGATTCACTCGGATGAACTGTTTGTGATTAGGCAACACAAAAGAAACGGGCAGCCAGATGAAGGTGTGTGCGATATACAACATACGGTTCACTCTGATGAACTGTTTGTGATTAGGCAACACAAAAGAAACGGTCAGCTAGATCAAGGTGTGTGCAATATACGGCATGCGGTTCACTCGGATGAACTATTTGCGTTGACACAAGAGAACAGAAATGGTTCAACTTAACAAGACGTGTGTGTTGTGCGATGGGATTGCATGCGGTTCACTCGGCCCTTGTCGTTAGTGTGTGACCTCTGTGGCAACCGTTCGCTCCCAGACGCCTCTTCATATACCGTGGCAACCGTCCACCGACTCTTTGCCTTTCCCTCTCGATTTGGAACTGTTGTCGCACGCTAGCTCTTCCTCCCTCCTCCATTTGCCTTCACCCTTCCTTCTGCCATTGTTTGACCGTCTTCTCCATGGAGGGACAAGCCGGAAACGACCCGGTTATTCTTGCCCCGATCTGAATGATGACGTGGTGCAGGAACTCATTGATCGGTGCAACGTCATCACCTCGGCTAGCATGGCAGGTTCGTTCAAGACCATTCTCGACTCAACTAATAACATCATTACAAGGAACCCAAGGGTCTAGGAGCGGTTTGATCTCCCTATCTTCTTCGCCGTGACCCTGCTGACTGGCGCTGGGATGAGGGAAGCCTCACCTTGTGTAAGTTGATGCTGCTTGATAATGATACGTATGATGTTAAGATGCCATCGCTTGAGGGAAAGGCTTGGGCAGGCGCAAATGGAGATTGGGTGTTTATATTGGGTACAACTGCGAGTGGGAACTTGTGAATGTGTACACTCGTCACCGGGTTCCACTTCCAAAAATCTCAGACTGCCCAGAGGTTGAGCACACAGATGGTCTATGTGAGTTCAAATACGATCATGGTAACTATCTTCTACGAAAGATAGCAATTTGTCAAGTTCCAACCGCTCTTGGGATTACATGAACTATGAAGTTGTTGCAATCTTCGACAAGATTGTTGCCTTCCGTACTTCCATGCCTCGATGGATATTGCTCGAAAATCAGTTTCTATACACGGATGAGTACTGTGATGCAGTTCAATATGAGGGTCTTGTGTTTGCTGCCACCACTTGTGGCACTGTTTTTGCATGGAATATTCATGATTTTAGTACGTTTGTCTTCCACCATAATTATAATTGTTTCATCCACATGCATGCGGGTTAGCTAGTTTCCCTTTACTAATTAACCTTCTTGTGTTTCCAAGGTCCTGTGAACATTCCACCACCTATACTTGAAAATTTTATTCACGAGCATGAGGATGAGCAGGACCCATATACTCAGTGGCGCCTGGCAACTTATTCCGGTGGATCACCTCTTCTTGTCTGTATACGGGGCACTGCTGATGTTACCAAGGAAGCAGGTGTTGTCTCGTATGGTCACACTCTCTGGAACTATTCCAACATCCGTTGCAGGGTATTCGGGATGGATACTGGTGTACTAGCACCAACACCTTCTCCATGGTTCGGTATTGAAAGTCTTGGAGGAAACTCGCTCTTCCTTGGACAAAACTATCCAATGATGGTGGAAGGCGGTCCAGCTGCTGTGGACACAACGTTACTACCATTTATGAGAAGCAACTGTATCTATACCTCGGACATTACTATGCTTCCCTACCGTCCCAATATGGGTATTGAAATAGGCCGCTTCAGCCTGGATGATCAGTCCTGCGTTGGTCTCGAGATTGATAGTAGCTGGCCCTTCCCAAAGAATCACTTCTGGTTCAAAGCAAGCGTTTCCAACGCCGACAAGTGGTTGAGATGAAGTTCATTTCATCGCTTTGTTATTTGGTGTGTGAGAAAAACTTTACTAGAATGTTTTGTTGGAAATGATCTATAATCCAACGTGTATCCTCGTTGTCGTTGTGGGTTGATGACTTGTTGTATGTAATCAAGGGTACATTTGCATAAGCGTCCATGAACTCACGCCTTCTAGTGGTGTCCATATGAACAATGCTAGTGATTTTAGTTGCAAAAATTAGATAGTGCTAGTGATTTGTAGCTGCATATTTTGACAAATTGCAGTGTTACAAGGTTGACAAATGGCAATGTTACTAGATAAAGAAGTGTCAATCTTTCCAGTTTGAGAAATGGCAACATACCCAAAATGACAGATATGCAAATCTTACCCAATTGTTTGTACGTGGTTGCACACGGGTCATGCAAAACAACTGTGTTGAAGGGATACAGAAATCCTGCTCGGCACATTTTCCCTTGGCTTCCTGGGGAAGTTGTCGGTTTGCATACGGGTTTTCTAACTAAAACTTTTGCGATGAGTGTTTTATATTTAAAACTTGACGTTTTTTTTCAAAAGAAAATCGTTTGATAAGTCTGTACATTAAGAGAGAAAAATGCAAGTTCGTTCAAACCATATCTTTCATTCAGTCACACTGAGAATTTATATTCATATGATCGAGAATTCAAGATACAGTACTAAACCTAAAAAAACTATTTCCGACGGCAGCGGAGGCGGCGTGCCGCGCTGTCGTTGTCGTTGTCGTCCTCCGGTACGCCGTTGTTGAAGTCTTCAAGGCAGCACAAAATGTTCTTCACTTGTAAATCAAACATCATGTCATCGCGTCGCGGGTCCGCAGAGCCCTCGCTAACGCTCGCGGCTTCCAGCTCTACGATAGTGCTCGGAGACCAGCCCGTCAATGCTACGGGGATGATCGCTGGCGCGGGCGCGTGGATGGGAGCTGGGACGTGAGCGGGGGCAGCAACCGCCACGGCCAGCTCCTTCTGGGCCATGTCCATGAGGTCCCATTTCTCCTTATTTTCTATCTCCTCTAGCTCGGAGTCAACTTCACCAAACTTGAAGACTAGTGGCAGATGATCGGGACGGGAACAGTAAGGATGCCCGTATTAAACAGCGGCTCGGGTGCCATTAATGGAGAGGAAGGAGGGCGCCTGCCGGTGTCAAAACCGACGGATCTCGGGTAGGGGGTCCCGAACTGTGCGTTTAAGGTGAATGGTAACATGAGGCAGGGGACACGATGTTTTACCCAGGTTCGGGCCCTCTTGATGTAGGTAAAACCCTACGTCCTGCTCGATTACTATTGATGATATGGGTAGTACAAGAGTAGATCTACCACTTGATCATACAGGCTAAACCCTAGAAGCTAGCCTATGGTATGATTGTTGTTCACCCTACGGACTAAAACCCTCCGGTTTATATAGACACCGGAGAGGGCTAGGGTTACAAAGACTCGGTTACAATGGTAGGAGATCTACATATCCGTATCGCCAAGCTTGCCTTCCACGCCAAGGAAAGTCCCTTCCGGACACGGGACGAAGTCTTCAATCTTGTATCTTCATAGTCCAAGAGTCCGGCCGAAGGTGTAGTCCGGCTATCCGGACACCTCCAAATCCAGGACTCCCTCAGTAGCCCCTGAACCAGGCTTCAATGACGACGAGTCCGGCGTGCAGATTGTCTTCGGCATTGCACGGCGGGTTCCTCCTCCAAGTACTTCATAGAAGATTTTGAACACAAAGGTAGTGTCCGGCTCTGCAAAATAAGTTTCCACATATTGCCATAGAGAGAATAATATTTACACAAATCTAATCTGCTGACGTATTCCGTAGCGTGACATCACAGCACGGCCAAGTCTTTATTCAAATCGTTTTACTGTTCCACCTCAGCGCGTTTAGCGAGGCGGTTTCCTTGGCACGTCTTGTCAAAGCAGAGATCGTGTCCCCTTATTCCGGGATTCTCATCAATACGGGCGTGGGTAACCCAACCGCGCCATTGATTACGGCGCTTGGGAGATAAGTGAGTTTTACCAGGCTGGTGGGGACGCATAGTCGCGTCCGCCCATATAAGGGGATAAGGATCCACCTTTTCATCCATGCCTTCTTCCTCCTGTGCCTATCCATTTCCGCGCACTCGAGCTCCAGCGCTCAAGTCCGCACACCCCACCTCAACCTTGTCCAGCCATGTCCGGAGCGGGTGGCATGTGGATGGTCTCCTCCGTCATGGAGGGACACATCAAAAAATTGAGGAAGGCCGGATACTTGTCTAACGACATTGCGCACCGGCTTCCCGAAGAGGGGCAGCTCATCCCCACCCCTAGGCCCCATGAGAGGGTGGTGTTCCTCCCCCATTTCCTCCGCGGACTGGGCTTCCCTCTCCACCCATTTGTCTGAGGGCTCATGTTCTACTATGGCCTGGATTTCCATGATCTGGCCCCGAACTTTGTCCTCAACATCTCAGCGTTTATCGTCGTGTGCGAGGCTTTCTTCTGCATCCGCCCCCATTTCAGCCTATGGCTCAAGACTTTCAATGTCAAGCCGAAGGTGGTGCGCCGCACCCAGGCGGAGTGCGGAGGCGCCATGGTGGGCAAGATGCCCAACATCCTATGGCTTGAGGGCTCCTTCGTGGAGTCCCTAAAGGGGTGGCAATCGGGGTGGTTTTACATCACCGAGCCGCGCGACCCTGAATGGGTCGGAGCCCCCGAGTTCCGATCCGGACCCCCTACGCGGCTGGCCTCCTGGAAAGAGACGGGCCTGTCGTGGGGTAAAAAAGGAGAGCTGACCGGACTCCAAACATGCGTCCAAACCCTGGTGGACAAGAAGCTCAAACTTGTCAACGTAGTCCAGGTTATGCTCATCCGTCGGATCCTCCCGTGTCAACAACGGGCTTTCAACCTGTGGGAGTTTGACCCGGCGCGGCACCGAACTCTGAGCAGGCTCTTCGACACGATGTACGAAGATGCCTGGAAGGTGCTTTTCAAGGGCGCCGAGGCCCCCGCATCCGCTACCGAGGATCGCGGATTCAGCACGCAACGTCATGCTCGTGCGGTAAGCTGTTTTTACCTTTTATAGGGTATTAGTTTTTCATAGTCTGACTCCGTGAGGGATCTAAGTTCCCTTACCTTTGACAGGATTGGCAGGAGACGTCCGGACATATCAACTGTCCGGCTCCTTTGCCCTAAGGCCCAGTGGACGCTCGCTTGGCGAAGTTGCTGGTTTCGGGACACTATGTGGTGCCGGAGAAGAAGGCCAAGAAGAAGGCCGCGGGGACTCGAAAGAGTGCCCGGCGCCAGGAGGTGTCGGATTCATCATCCGACGATTCCATGGCGCACTCCTCCCATGAAGACGAGGAGGAGGAAGAAGAGACATCTCCCCCTCCAGCGGGGGGAGGGAAGAAAAGGAAGGCTGCCCAAACTGGGGAGGCCGAAGGGTCCAAGAAGGGGAAGACCCCTCCTCCGGACTACTCCACCAACGCCGACGACGGCGAAGAGGAGTGGCCGCACAGGGCCAAGCCCCTGGCGAGATCGTAAGTATCCGGATACCAAAGTGATTCATAGTATTCCCCCATTGCACAGCTTTTCCTTACGTCGAACATGTTTATGCAGTCCACCCAAAGACCGGCTCGACGTGTCGTCGAGCGGTTCCCTGGATTCGTTGGATGTGAATTCGCTTCCAACGGCTACCTCCCCCCATCCTACAGACGACACCACAGTGGCGTCCCAACAGGTTCCAAGCCAGGAGGAGGTGGTCCTGGAGGCGCCGCAAGGCGACCTCCCGGACTCTAGGCGTAAAGGGGATAGAACCCCCAAGGGCTCCAAGTCCGGCCTTGAGCCGGACACCGCGCCGGAACCTTCAACGGTTTCGGACTCCGGTAGGCAGCCTCCTTCCAAGAGGAGCAAGCCTACCGAGCCGGCGCCCTCCGTCCAACCGGAGGCACCGGACAATTCGCTGGAGGCGCTTAACGGTGCCTCCATCGACGAGGAGCACCGCACTATTATGAGTGCGGTGATCGAGAGGGTTCAGTCCGCCAAGAGCGGACTAACTGAAGCCTGTGCCAGCCTTCTAACAGGCTTTGAGGTAAGTAAAGAATATGTAAAAATATTACCGCATAGACAGTAGCCCCTGATGCTCTGTTCGGCGTTCAGAAAGAAAAGCCGAATAGAGGATCTAATAACATTGCAGGAGTCTAACATAATCAAGTCAATATGCGTATGCAGGCTTCGCTGCTGGCCTCCGCCGCACTGACTGCGGAGGTGGATACGCTGAAGCAAAACCTCGCACGGTCCGAGAACGAGCTCGGCCATGCCAAGAGGCAACTCGAGGAGAAGGAAGGTAAGTAATACCTTGCGCAAGTATATAGAGAAGATGTGGTTGCAAAAAATGACAGGATCAATGTGCTATTATAGGGGCCACGACCGAGGTTGCAACCCTTAAGAAAGCGCTGTCCGAGGCCGAAAATAGAGCGGCCGCGGAGCGCACAGAGAGAGGGAAGCAGGAGGCGCGGGTGGAGGAGGTGCAGAAAGAGCTCCAGGCTCTCGTGAAAAAACACGAGAGTTTGGAGCTTGACTCAAAGACGCAAGCGTCCGAGCTTGCAGTAGCCCTCGAAAGCGCGAAGTCTGCCAAGGCCGAAGCCCAGAAAGACCTCCAAGAAATTGAAGCGATGAAGAAGATAGTGGCGGGTAAGGCATTCATTATGCAAAGCAAGCACGTGAAAGTGAATTACTTGTTACTTACCCGAGTCCGGAGCTCTCTAGGAGCATTCGCAGATTTGCCCCGTAGTGCGTCTGATGCCGCCGCCTACTACCGATCTGAGGAGGGGAGCTCGACAGAGAAGGTGTTCTGGTCTTAGTATGCTGAGGCCGGACACCTGGTGCCTTTGAGCGACTAGCTGAAGCAAATGGTCGAGCTCCACAAGGTGGCCGAACAGGCCATAAAGGGCCTCGTAGTTCGGCTTTGGCCTGGAGAGGCTCTGCTTGGGAGCTACTTCGGGCTGGTGAGGCGGCTGGTGGATGCCTGTCCACGGCTTGAAGTAATCTAGCGCTCCGTCTGCATCGAAGGTGCCCGTAGGGCGCTTGCCCGTGCTAAAGTGCACTGGGGCAAGATGGATACGGAGAAGCTGGTGAAGGACGGGCCGCCGCCGGGCAAGGAGCATCGCGTCCCGAAAGCGTATGATGAGGGCATCCTCAAGGGTGCCCGCCTTATAGCGGATGAATGCTCCAAAGATGTAATTTTTGAGTAAACTCGCATTTGTGATCCTGTACGCTGAAAACTTGTTCACATGCGCTAAGCAACGCTTTTGAATTTAAAATATTACCTTCTGTGCGGCCGTTTATCAAATTTGAGAGATGGCGAGTCGTCGGCTTCTGCCCCCGTGCCACAAGTGCTGGGGTGTTCGGGATAAACATGAGCGCGCCTTTTCCCATTCTTGGGTCCTTCGAGGGTGGCGCTCAACACAACGAACAAGGCAATCGGACTATAATGCTTGAACACTCTCACTTAGCCATAGAATTCTATAATTTTAAATTTCGGCGAAGCCCCTAGTGTTCGGAAGACCGAGTTCGGGGCGCTATCCACGCCTAGGCCGTACAAAGCCGACTCCTCGCTCTAAGCGGCATAAGTCTTTAGGGACTCGAAAACCTCTCGAACAGCGACCAGCTCTCGCCTCATCATGACTGTCAGTTTTAGCTTTCTCTACTGAGGTGCTTAGCCCAGCTCAACTGGGGCACAATCGTAGTAGTTCTCCTAGTGCTACCTTAGCCGATATAACGGAACGTAAGGTACCAAAACATAGGAGCCGGGCAAACACAACTATTGACCCAAGACATGATTCGTAGCCGATGCATACAATGCTATAAGTTTGGGGTGCCGCACATGTGAAAGTGTTCGGACTGCTCACACCGTATTGTGGGGTACTTAAGCCCCAGGCGTATAGGCCGTACCAAAGTGTACGGGTGCAACATGTCGTTAATGAACATATATTCGTAAAAAAGAGTAATGCAATAATAGACGGAAGCTATGCATTGTTTATTTAAAAAGGCTGCGATCAAAGCAGAATGATACAAATAGTGCAATAAGCAAAAGATGGGACTATTTAACATGTCCTTTCCAGGGGCGAGCTGCGGAATGTTATGTGAAACAGGTATACTGCTCGTTATAGAGACCACCTTAGAGTCCCATAGTGCGGCGTAGCTTTCTGCTTCCCTGGTTGTATCGTTTGTGCGGCAATTGTACTGCCGTACAAGCCTTCCGAAGAATGGAGTCCTGAAAATAAGAGAAAATTAAGAAATTGGCAGCCCCTAGTGCGGTTTAAGCCGCGTTTCGGGCGTGCCGTGATGGTGCCCCTCCCCCTGTGCCCATGGTATTTCCAGAGCGTAGTTATTTATGCGCAACACTGGTTTCGCAAGTTCGCGAGGGCTGGGATTGGGGCCGCATTGCTACGCTTGCTCGGAACGTGCCAGGCGGTCTTGTTGTAGGTTACTCCGGGCGCGCTTGACGGTGTCCAGACGTTTAATGGCCGGACTTGAGAATTGCCTTGAGAGGCTGCTTTGTACTTCCGCTGCGATAGCCGCCATATGCTCCTCCGTTCAGAGAGAGCGTTCGGTGTTTCCATTGACCGTGATGACTCCTCGAGGGCCTGGCATATTGAGCTTGAGGTATGCGTAGTGCGGCACCGCATTGAACTTGGCAAATGCGATTTGCCCGAGCAGTGCGTGATAGCCACTGCGGAACGGGACTATGTCGAAGATTAACTCCTCGCTTTGGAAATTATCCGGATATCCGAAGACCACTTCAAGTGTAACTGAGCCTGTACAGTTGGCCTCTACACCTGGTATGACGCCTTTAAAGTTCGTTTTAGTGGGTTTAATCCTCGAGGGATCGATGACCATTTTCCGCACTGTATCCTGGTAAAGCAGGTTCAGGCTGCTGCCGCCGTCCATAAGGACTCTAGTGAGGTGAAATCCGTCAATAATTGGGTCTAGAACCAATGCGGCGAATCCGCCATGACGGATGCTAGTGGGGTGGTCCCTTTGATCAAAAGTGATCGGGCAGGAAGACCATGGGTTGAACTTTGGGGCGACTGGCTCCATCACGTATACGTCCCTTAGCGCACGCTTCCGCTCCCTCTTGGGGACGTGGGTTGCGTATATCATGTTCACCGTCCGCACTTGTGGGGGGAAACCTTTCTGTCCACTATTGTTCGGCGGGCGGGGCTCCTCCTTGTCATCGCTATGCAGCCCCTTGTCTCTGCTTTCGACATTTAACTTGCCTGCCTGCTTGAACACCCAACAATCCCTATTGGTGTGATTGGCTGGTTTTTCGGGGGTGCCATGTATCTGGCATGAGCGGTCGAGTATTCGGTCCAAATTGGACGGGCCCGGAGTATTGCTTCTGAATGGCTTTTTCCGCTGACCGTGTTTAGAGCCTCTGAATCCAGCATTAACTGCCGTATCCTCAGCATTATCGCCGTTAATGCGGCGCTTTTGCTTGTTGCGACGCGACCTGCCACTACTGTCCTTGGTATCCGAATTACCAGGGCTCTTGGTCATGTTATTGCTGCGAGCTAGCCAGCTGTCTTCTCCCGCGCAAAAGCGGGTCATAAGTGTCGTGAGGGCTGCCATAGATTTCAGCTTTTCCTGTCCTAGGTGTCGTGCAAGCCACTCGTCGCGGATGTTATGCTTGAAGGCTGCTAGGGCCTCTGCGTTTGGACAGTCAACGATTTGATTTTTCTTGGTTAGGAACCATGTCCAGAATTGTCTGGCCGATTTCTCTGGCTGCTGAATTATGTGGCTAAGGTCATTGGCGTCTGGTGGTCGCACATAAGTGCCATGGAAATTGTCGAGGAATGCGGTTTCCATGTCCTCCCAACAACCAATTGATTCTGCTGTCAAGCTGTTAAGCCAATGCCGAGCTGGTCCTTTAAGCTTGAGTGGGAGGTATTTGATGGCGTGTAGGTCATCACCTGTTGGCCATGTGGATATGAAGGAGATAGTCCTCAATCCATACCGCAGGATCTGTTGTGCCATCGTATGATTCGATGTTCACAGGTTTGAAACCCTCGGGTATTTGATGATCCATTACTTCATCTGTGAAGCATAGTGGGTGTGCGGTGCCTCTGTATTGGGCTATATCACGACGCAGCTCAAACGAGCTTTGTCTACTGTGTTCGGCCCGACCGGATTTACTGTATCCGGAGTGACGATTACTGTCTCGTGCCGTGTGGCGCCCACGCGATCCGTAGATCGATCTTGTTTGCCTTGCCTTGTCCTCCAATATATCTCGCAGGTCTGGTGCATTTTCCCGTGCCTTGGTATTGTTTGAGCGGCGCCGGGGTGCGGCTTGAGTGGAGGGCCAAGAGGCCTCTCTGTCGCAGCCACGGGGTGGCCGGTCGGCCGCATCATGCCCTGGTGATGTAGGTTTAGGTGATTCTTCCTCTAATCGGGGTAGCAACCTGCGCTTTGGGTAGCTCTTGGAGGGGCGTTCGAGTTCATACTCTTCGGCCGCAAGGACTTCAGTCCATCTGTCGGCTAGCAAATCTTGATCAGCTCTAAGCAGTTGCTGTTTTTTCTTGAGGCTGCTCGCCGTGGCCATAAGCCTGCATTTGAAACGCTCTTGTTCGACGGGATCCTCCGGCATGACAAATTCGTCGTCGTCGAGGCTTGCCTCGTCTTCGAAGGGAGGCATATAATTATCGTCCTCGACCTCTCTGTCTGCCATTCTCTCATGAGGGCTGGCTTCTCCATCCTCCTGTGCTGAATCTTGCTGGAGGTGGTTGTCTTCGGCACTGTCCGGGGTGTTATTATCTCCCGTGCCGGAATCATTGGTTTTGCTTTGGCGGGATTTAGAGCAGCACCGCTGACGCCGGCGCTTAGGCTGCTTCTTGGAGGGGTCATCCTCCGCTATTCCATCACCATTGCCTTCTTTTGGGGTGTCCACCGTGTATATATCATACGACGAGGTGGCTTTCCAGTGCCCTATAGGCGCTGGTTCTTGATCGTCTCCTGCATCGGCGTCCATACCGTCGATGTCTTCGGAGTCGAAGTCGAGCATGTCGGTTAAATCATCGACAGTGGCTACGAAGTGGGTGGTGGGTGGGCTTTGAATTTCTTCATCATCCGCATCCCAACCTTGCTGACCATAGTCCGGCCAGGGCTCTCCTGATAAAGAGAGAGACTTTAGTGAATTCAGAATATCGCCGAAGGGTGAGTGCTGAAAGATGTCCGCGGCGGTGAACTCCATGATCGGCGCCCAATCAGGTTCGATCGGTAGGGGCGCGGAGGGCTCGGAGTTTGGAGAGGAGTCCGGCTCCTTGGAGTCACGGGCTTCGCAGAGAATAGGGCTGGTGTTCGGCTCGATCGCCATAGAGATTGCAGCCCCCAAGGCGGTGTCCAACCACCCATCCTCGATTGGCGCAGTTGGCTCCGAATTAAGGGTCGGAGCTGATGCGGGTGCGGCCTCCAGGGGACTATTCGGCGGCAGAGCTAGATCATGCCCATCGTGATAGTGCGGCGTGCTCGGCTGCGGCTCGAACCCGTCGAAGATCAAGTCTACGCGGAGGTCGGCCGTGTAGTTCAAACTTCCAAATCTGATCTGATGGCCAGGGGCATAGCTTTCGATCTGCTCCAGATAGCCAAGCGAATTGGCCCGCAGTGCAAAGCCGCCAAATACGAAGATCTGTCCGGGGAGAAAAGTCTCACCCTGGATCGCATCGTCGTTGATGATCGGAGGAGCCATCGGGCCTAAAAGTGACGACAAAGAGGAACTCTCAATGAAAGCACCAATGTCGGTGTCAAAACCGGCGGATCTCGGGTAGGGGGTCCCGAACTGTGCGTCTAAGGCGGATGGTAACAGGAGGCAGGGGACACGATGTTTTACACAGGTTCGGGCCCTCTTGATGGAGGTAAAACCCTACGTCCTGCTTGATTACTATTGATGATATGGGTAGTACAAGAGTAGATCTACCACGAGATCAGAGAGGCTAAACCCTAGAAGCTAGCCTATGGTATGATTGTTGTTCGCCCTACGGACTAAAACCCTCTGGTTTATATAGACACCGGAGAGGGCTAGGGTTACACAGAGTCGGTTACAATGGTATGAAATCTACATATCTGTATCGCCAAGCTTGCCTTTCACGCCAAGGAAAGTCCCTTCCGGACACGCGACGAAGTCTTCAATCTTGTATCTTCATAGTCCAGGAGTCCGGCCGAAGGTATAGTCCGGCTATCCGGACACCCCCTAATCCAGGACTCCCTCAGCGGCCATGGAAGTCAAAGGGCTCGCTTCCCAGTGAGCCTACATAGCGTAAAGCTCGCACGCTTCCCGGTGAGCCTACGCATTGGAGGATAGCTTGCATGCCTCTCGGTCAGCCTGCGCACCGGACTGCGCTCGCACGCCTCCCGTTCAGTCAAGGTCAAGCAACTGTCCGCACGGTAGCTCCTACAGCCATTAAAACCAAGACACATGGCGTCACGTGAATTTAACAGAACAAACACGTTTTGAATTATACAAACGTTTGAGATATTAAGCGGCAGTTATTTTTTCAAAATGCCTTTGTTGGCTATCATTATTCGAGTGCGCCTTCTCTCAAAATGGACACGAAAAATAGCACATCATGTCGGGCGCCATTCCATGATAGCATGCCAAGTTAAAAGAATTTCAGACGAGTTTTGGATTTACTAGAATTTAAAAGCCAGGCATCTCAATGTTTTGTCGGCAATCAATGGTGCCCTGGTGTTTGAAATTCATTCCCATTTATTGCGTGGGAACTAAGCATGCACCCAAGGACACAAATTTGATTTTTCAACCAATTTATATGCACTGGAGCATGTGCATGTAGTTCAAGTTAGAATTACGCACATAAATGCATTGAAAACTCAGTTAATGCATAGAAATGTCCAAAAGAACCCCGAAAAATCACAAAAATTGACACAACACTCCTATTGTTCTATGTTGACAAGAGAAAAATTTTGGAACCAATAAGAGGTAGTGGATATCGTTTCGTCCCCAAAGGTGGGACGTTCCCTACCGAAACCATGATGCTTGTTGTGAGAAGCTCTGGTTTGTGAGAAGCATATACCCAAACCTGCCCCAAACGGGACAAAATTTTTACCACGGCATGTTGATGCCGCTCCATGAAAGTATGCCAAGTTTCATGAATTTCAGATGAGTTTTGGATTTACTAGAATTTAAAAACGAGGCATCTCAATGTTTTGCCGCCAATCAACGGTTCCCTGGTGTTTGAAATTCATTCCCATTTCTTGCATGGGATCTAAGCATGCACCCAAGGACACATATTTGATTTTTCAACCAATTTATATGCACTGGAGCATGTGCATGTAGTTCAAATTTTAATTATGCACATAAATGCATTGAAAACTCAGTTAATGCATAAATTCATTGAAAACTCCTGTTGTTCTATGTTGACACGAGAAATTTTTTGAAAGCAATAAGAGGCAATGGATATCGTTTCGTCCCCAAAGGTGGGACGTTCCCTACCGAAACCATCACGCTTGTTGTGAGAAGCTCTAGTTTATGAGAAGCATATACTCGAACCTGCCCCAAATGGGACAAATTTTTTAACATGGCATGTTGATGCCGCTACATGATAGCATGCCAAATTTCATGAATTTTAGACGAGTTTTGGATTTACTAGAATTTAAAAACCAAGCATCTCAATATTGTGTCGGCAATCAACAGTGCCCTGGTGTTTGAATTTCATTCCCATCTCTTGCATGGGACCTAGAAATTCACCCAAGGACACATATCAAATTTTTCAACCAACCTTAGTCCATTGGAGCATGTGCTTGTAGTTCAAACTTGAATTATGCACATAAAATGCCTAG
This sequence comes from Triticum urartu, assembly GCF_003073215.2. Lineage (NCBI taxonomy): Eukaryota > Viridiplantae > Streptophyta > Magnoliopsida > Poales > Poaceae > Triticum > Triticum urartu. Next base: position 263,927,819 of record NC_053028.1, on the reverse strand, counting down.
AGACCCCAGTTAATGCATAAAAATGTCCAAACAAACCCCCAAAAATCACAAAAATTGACAGAACACTCCTGTTGTTCTATGTTGACACTAGAAAATATTTGAAAACAATAAGAGGCAATGGATATCATTTCGTCCCCAAAAGTGGGACGTTCCCTATCGAAACCATCATGCTTGTTGTGAGAAGCTCTGGTTTGTGAGAAGCTTATACCCGAACCTGCCCCAAATGAGACAATTTTTTACCATGGCATGTGGATGCCGCTCCATGATAGCATGCCAAGTTTCATGAATTTCAGACGAGTTTTGGATTTACTAGAATTTAAAAACCAGGCATCTCAATGTTTTGCCGACAATCAACAGTGCCCTGGTGTTTGAATTTCATTCCCATCTCTTGCATGGGACCAAGAAATTCACCCATGGACACACATGTGATTTTTCAACCAACTTTAGTGCATTGGAGCATGTGCTTGTAGTTCAAATTTGAATTATGGACATAAAATGCCAACAAAACCCAGTTAATGTATAAAAAGGCCAAACAAACCCCAAAAAATTCCAAGATTGAACACAACACTCATGTTGTTCTATGTTGACACTAGAAACTTTTTGAAAGCAATAAGAGGCAACGGATATCGTCCCGTCACCGAAGGTGGTACGTTCCCTATCGAAACCATCATGCTTGTTGTGAGAAGGTCTGGTTTGTGAGAAGCTTATACTCGAACCTGCCCCAAATGGGACAAAATTTTCACCATGGAATGTTGATGCCGCTCTATGAAAGCATGCCAAGTTTCATGAATTTCAGACGAGTTTTGGATTTACTAGAATTTAAAAACCAGGCATCTCAACGTTTTGCCGGCAATCAACAATGCCATGGTGTTTGAATTTCATTCCCATCTCTTGCATGGGACCTAGAAATTCACCCAAGGACACACATGTGCTTTTTCAACCAACTTTGGTGCATTGGATCATGTGCTTGTAGTTCAAATTTTAATTATGCACATAAAATGCCTAGAAAAACCAGTTAATGTATAAAAAAGGCCAAATGAACCCTGGAAAATTCCAAGATTGAACACCACACTCCTATTGTTCTATGTTGACACTAGAAATTTTTTGAAAGCAATAAGAGGCAACAGATATCGTCTCGTCCCCAAAGGTGGTACGTTCCCTATCAAAACCATCATGCTTGTTGTGAGAAGCTCTGATTTGTGAGAAGCTTATACCCAAACCTGCCCCAAATGGGACAAAATTTTCACCATAGCATGTTGATGCCGCTCCATGATATCATGCTAAGTTTCATGAATTTCAGATGAGTTTTGGATTTACTAGAATTTAAAAACCAGGCATCTCAACGTTTTGCCGGCAATCAACAGTGCCCTTTCATTCCCATCTCTTGCATGGGACCTAGAAATTCACCCAAGGACACACATGTGATTTTTCAGCCAACTTTGGTGCATTGGAGCATGTGCTTGTAGTTCAAATTTGAATTTTGCACATAAAGTGCCTAGAAAACCCAGTTAATATATAAAAAGGCCAAACAAACCCCGGAAAATTCCAGGATTGAACACAACACTCCTGTTGTTCTATGGTGACACTAGAAAATTTTTGAAAGCAATAAGAGGCAACGGATATCGTCTCGTCCCCAAAGGTGGTATGTTCCCTATCAAAACCATCATGCTTGTTGTGAGAAGCTCATACCCAAACCTGCCCCAAATGGGATAAAATTTTCACCACGTCATGTTGATGCCGCTCGATGATAGCATTCCAAGTTTCATGAATTTCAGAAGAGTTTTGGATTTATTAGAATTTAAAAACCAGGTCTCTCAACGTTTTGCCAGCAAACAACAGTGCCCTGGTGTTTGAAATTCATTCCCATCTCTTGCATGGAACCTAGAAATTCACCCAAGGACACACATGTGATTTTTCAACCAACTTTAGTGCATTGGAGCATGTGCTTGTAGTTTAAATTTGAATTATACACATAAAATGCCTAGAAAACCCAGTTAATGTATAAAAAGGCCAAATGAACCCTGAAAAATTCATTCCCATTTCTTCCATGGGACCTAAGCATGCACTGAAGGACACATATTTGATTTTTTCAACCAATTTGTATGCACCGGAGCATGTGCATGTAGTTTAATTTTCAATTGTGCACCTGAAATGGCTAGAAAACCAGTTTAATGTATGAAATGTCCAAATGAACCCTGAATAATTCCAATTCTTTTAGGACACACATATAGTTGCATGTTCACTGCAGATAAAAGGTCTAGCAATTCAAACACCGTCCATTGCCGTTGTGACCCCATTTTTAATTCAAATCAAGTAGATCCCACATAGTTTATTCTCACCAACCGTGTGGGATGTAGTACAAAATATCTTGGAGCACCGTCGGTGTATAGTACGCCTATGGCTTACGCGAGAAGGTGTGTCGGCTACAGTCCATAGCCGGCGTGTCAAGCACACTAGCTCGCTCCCCCAAAACTCCAGCCTCTGCATCCCTCTCCGCTTCAGTCCCTTGATTCAAATTTTCTGTAGCCCCGGCATTTTACTCCTGCCTCTGCATCCCTCGCAATCTCAAAAATATCTTCTCCCCTTGATCCAAATTTCTAGTAGCCCCGCCTAGTAAAATTTTTAGTTGCCGCAGTATTTCCTCAAACACAACCTCCGCTCACACAGACACACACAACCCTCGAAACCATCGATAGGTCGCCACCATCGCCGGCGCCTGCATCCTCAACCTCTGCTTGTGTGCCAGGAGCTCGAGTAGCCAATGGCTAAAAAGATGTTTATCACGGCCTTTTCGCCCGACACCGGCGAGGTGGCCGCCGAGGTGTCCCCGTCGTCCTCCGTGGGCCCGATCCGCCATCACCGGTCCCCCGATCAGCCCACCGCCGCGCCCCGACGCCGGTTCAAGGACTTCCCCGTCCTCCCCCGAACCCGACAGCCGACGAAGTCCTAGCTTGGTGTCCGGCAGAGGCAGTGGGGGACGTGGGTCACCGAGATTACAGATTGAGAGACCCACACCCGCCGGTGGCTCGGTAGCTTCCACACGGCCGAGCTCGCGGCCATGGAGTACGACCGCTGGCAGGTCCGCTACCACGGCGCGGCGGCTAGGCTCAATTTCCCCTTCGGCACATGTCCGGTCCACCTCGTTCCGCTGGAGCCAGGGGTGGTGAGCTCGGCTATGGCGCGGGAGGACCGTGAGGCGTGGGAGCGTCTCGAGGCCGAGGCCGCCGATGAGGCCTACATGCAAGAGCTCCACCGGCAGCACCCGGAGCTCATGGAGGCGGAGCAAACGATCTTTGCCAGCACGGAGGGCAGCGAGGTTATCGCGCTCTCCTCTGATGATGAAGTCTAAGGCGGCGAGGACGGCGGCGCGGAGGGCAGCGAGGTTATTGCGCTCTCCTTTGATGACGAGGTCGAAGGCGGCGGCGGCGCGGAGGGCATCGAGGTGGGCCCCCAGGACGAGGAGATCGACGTCGACGAGTGGAGCAGTGCCTTCCCCAATGACCCCTACGATGGTACTGGCCCGGACCCGGCTCGCGGCACACTGTACATGACGAGGAAGGATTGTCTCGACCTCTACTTCGACCGAAAGTAGTTTAGCTTAGTTTAAATTTATGTTTTTGTTCGGTTATGCAAAACTATCTATGTTTATGTTTGAATGCATGCTACTTTTGGTTGAACCTGCTTTGAACTTGATCAAATTGAAGTTTACAACCTTAAGTTTAGGGGATCGACTAGAAAAGGCCAAGAATTGCTGGAGTATATATATCCACTAAGGGTTTTAGTCCTTTAAATTTTTAAGGATCGCCTAGATATGTCCTTATGACTTGTTTATTTCAGTTCTTCACAATGTGATGCTCTATATGTACAACTATTTGCTGTGCAGTGCAATTTCATCAATAACAGTTTCAACAATACCACTATGAATTATGATATTTGGTTGATGTTAAGGATATTGCAGTTAACATGCCTTTTCGTTTTTCAATTGTTGTTTAGCAACATGCATTGTACTGAATGACTAAATATGCAATCCCAGGCTACATAGCAACAAGGAAGAGTGTTACCTTAATGTTCTGATGATGTCTAGATATACATGTAATAAAATCTTATATAATGGGATGGATGGAATGTTGTACTACATCATTTTTTAATTGTTGTTTAGCTTCTAATATTAACTTGGTGCTTTTAGGTACATATATCATTGCCAAAGATCCACACTTCGACCCTTTCTGCGCATGGGGCAATGAGATATTCATGAACCAGCATCAAGTGAGGAAACTGATAAAGATCGTTACAAAAATGGGTCAAAAGATGTCAATCAAAGTATTTGTTTACACTTTATGCAAGACAATAGTTTACTGCAGGATGGTAAGTAAGAACCCTGTAGCCTTCTTTTTACTGCCTATAATGAGTTGTGTTAGATGACAATATCTGAATCTTTGTTCTTTTGCAGTGGATCCGGAAGCAGTTTACTCAAGATTACCTCTCAAACTACATGATTGGCGGCCGGCCATCACAAGGGGTTGGACTAGAGTCCTGCATGCCTTCTGCATCCAGGAGAGCACAATAGGGCCATTCCGCTTCACCTTGTTCAACAACTGGAATGTCCATCGCCTCTTTCTTTACCATCTGTAATTGTACAAGTATAGAACCCTGGTACATCATTCTTTATTTGGTGCTTCTGTAATTCTTAAACATATGTACCTGTGAATCGAATAATGCATTGGCTGTTTGAACCTAATGGATATGAATAAATCTATAGCCTACTTTCAAGTTTAAATTAGGTACAATCAATTAAATTAGGGCGAAATTACGTTGTGCAGTGCATTGGTTGTTTGAACCTGATGGATATGAATAAAGCTATAGCCTACTTTCAAGTTTAAATTAGGTACAATTTTAAATAGCAGCAATTAAATTAGGGCAAAATTACGTTGTGCAGGTCATTACGGCACACACGGTTGGTAAAACACAAACATTTGCGATATACACCATAATCTGAGACGGTTCATAGAGAGGAAACGTGTGCAAGCATGCACACAGTTGCCGTTCGCAAAGCGTCTGTGATGTCAGACACTATCACATATGGTGTGGGAAAACTAAATGTGTCTGATTGTCTACCTATCGTACACGGTTTATAATCATGAACTGTATGTGATGTGCCAGGCGTCATAAATCTCCCGTGCCTGGAAAGCTCCCGTGCCTAGAATCTGCCTGGTTTTAGGCAGAACCACAAAACTCTGACTGCGATGGAAATGTGAGCACAAACCAGTAGCAAGGATGAAGCGTGTGGGATATTCGAGATATCGGAAATGGTTATATAGGGACAACTGTATGCATCAAGGCTCCCTATCCCAACAGTTTTTGGGTCGTGTGGGAAGGACCCCCCTATCGCCCACACTCACTTGGCGACGGTTCCAAAGGTCATCGCGGAAAGGGGTAAAAAACTGTTTGTTTAGGACCGACGCGCATCAGTGAAAAGAAATAATAAAGAATAATAGAAATGAAAGAAATAATGAAAAGATCATCCTATGGTAGGTGATGACACCACATAAGGAAAATATTGACAAACATAGCATTAGTCAATGATGCAACTCATGAAAGAATTAATAAGGGAAGACAAGATTCACATATAAATATACTATCCTAGACATCTTTTGTGATCGTGAGCCCTCATCAAAATATTATATGCCAAAATTGTTGACGTTGGACAAGGAAGACAACTTAATGGTTTATGTTTGCTTATGTTCACATAGAAGTCATATTGTCATAGATCCTTCAACATGTGGTTCTTGCTCCCTATCTTTGCTAGCCAAAAATTCCGCACTAAGTAGAGATACTACTTGTGCATCCAAAAACCTTTAAACCCAAATCTTATCTTCAAGTGTCCACCATACCTACCTAAGGATTGAGCAAGATCCCTCAAGTAAGTTGTCATCGGTGCAAAAAGGCAATAAAAATTGCTTCTAAATGTGTGAGATCATTTTAGTGTAAGAGAAAATTGAGCATTGCACGAACTTGTGATGGTGAAGAATAAAAGGGGCAGACTACATAATAAAGGCCGCTATCACAAGGGGCAATGTAACGTGACGTTCTTTTGCACTAAGAGGTTGATCATACAAACAGATAAGCGCATGGCAACCTCTGCTTCACTACAAAAAAAAGACACATCCGTGACATTTTGGGACGAACGAATCTGTCATATATATGACACTTCTATGACGATAATTGTGACAAAACCCGGTATCATCATAGATATGGTGGGCTCCTACTTCTATGACAAAAAATGGGCTTTTCGTCCTGGGAGGGCCGGAGACGCAGCTGCATGGCATTCTTTGGGCCGTCCATGACGGAAAAAATCGTGGTAGAAGCGAGGGGGAGGAAAATTTCGGGGAGTTCTCGTTACGGTGGGAGGTCCGGAGCCGAGCGATGCATGTTTCTCTCGTACACGTACGCGCGTGTGTGCGAGGCGTTGGCTCTAAATGAACCCAAGAGAGGCGTTGGGCTCTAACTGAACCCGAGCGATTGCACTACAGGCTACGCATTACTGAACCCGAGCGATCGATCGATGGCTGTTAACTGAACCCGATCGAGCGATTCCTTCGCTACTACTGCTAACTGAAGCCGATCGATGTTGCCTCTGGGATGAACAGTGAGCGTTGTGGGGGGTTTGGATGAACAGTGAGCGGTGGCATTGCCTCTGGATGAACAGGACCCCGTGGTGTGGTGGAGGGCTGGATGAACAGTAGACGGTGGAGGGGTGCCCGTGGAGGGGTGGTTGAATAGGACCCCATGGTGTGGAGGGTTGGATGAACAGTAGACGGTGGAGGGGTGCCCGTGGGGGGGTGGTTGAACAGTAGCCGGTGGAGTAGTGCGCGGTGGAGGCTGGATGAACAGGAGCCCATGGAGGCTGGAGGAGGTCGACGGTAGCCCGTGGAGGCTGGAGGAGGTTGATGGTGGAGATGAACAGTATCCCGTGGAGTCCCGTTTTGCGGTATGCCACACCCTTCCCGATGAACAGGACCCCCGTTTCGACCGTAGGAGGTCCATTTTGTCCGTTTTGCGGTACGGCACACCCCTCCCGATCAACAGGACCCCTGTTTCGACCGTAGGAGGTCCGTTTCATCCATTTTGCGGTACGCCACATCCCTCTCAATCAACAGGACCCCCGTTTCGACCGTAGGAGGTCCGTTTCCTTCGTTTTGCAGTACGCCATACCCCTCCCGATCAACAGGACCCCGTTCAGGCCACGTTTCCATCGCTTGTTCCGTCCAAGCCCTCCCGATGAACACGACCACACATTCCGTTCTGACCCAGCTGGTTGGCTCCCATGCGTTTTGTTGCCTCCCGATGAACACGACGCATTCCGTTGCCTCCCCATGAACACGACGCATTCCGTTGCCTCCCCATGAACACGACGACGACGCTGTTTCTCCGTTCCGACCCAGCCATGTACACAAGCCCTGGCCGTATGTATGCGCGAGTAGGCGTTCGAGACCCTGCCCGTATGTACACATACATGGCCGTATTTTCTTTCTTGCACCCTGGCCGCTGTACATACGTGTACATGCTACATGCGCGCCTCTACTACGACCCGTACACGCCTCTACTACGACACGTGCGCGCCTCTACATCCACAAGTATATATGTACGTACACATTCGCGACCAGAATGACAATGCTACGTATGCTTCGACCAGGTGGGTCCCGACTGTCAGGCACTTCCTTACCTGCGAAGATGTAGCTGGTGGGTCCCAGCAGTCAGGGGGGCGAATCGTTTTTTTGCCCGGACGCACTTCCTTGCGTGTGAAGATGTAGCTGGTGGGTCCCAGCAGTCAGGGGCAAACCTTTTTTTCGCGAAATACGGTGGCCCATCTGGTGGGTCCCCGCTGTCAGGTGGAGGAATAATTATTTTGCACGTAATAAGGAGGCACTTCCTTGCTACGGTCGTGGACCCAGCTGTCAGCCTCTCCACGTACAGTCCATGTCTGATGGAAGTCGTTCCTTGACCGCGTTGACCACACCGCGCCAAGAGCACCAGGGCGGTGGACGACGGCGAGGCCTAGGAAGGGGACGACGCGGAGTCAGAGAAGACACGGCAGTGATGCCCACGCGTAGAGGAGTACGAGGGTTCACTAGTTCGCTGCAGTGTGAGGCTGTCGTCGCCGCAGAATAACAGGGGGTGTGGGTGAGTAGAGGGATGGCCTGGCCAGTGGTGGGAGTAGTAGGGGGCGGTGAGGCCTCCGCCGCATCGCAGCCGGCCACGGGAGGCAGGAGCACAACGCACGACCGGCGCTGGTTTGGGCGGCTGGAGCAAGAAGACCAGAGGTTGAAGAAGCACTACGGTCGTTGGATGGACATCGTACGGTCACTGGAGCTAGAATCGTGCATATTGACTAAGTTGACAAAGCCCTCCGTCCCCATCAATTTAGTAGGCCCACAAGTCAGCCTGCCACTATACTGGGTCCCAGCTAACAGGGGGAGTATTCATTTTTTTGTGCGTAATAAGGAGGCACTTCCTTGCGTGCGAAGATATAGCTCGTAGGTCTGAGCTGTCAGTGGCGGTAACGTTTTTTCACGAAATACAGAAGCCCTTTCGGTGGGTCCCTGATGTCAGGTGGATGAATCATTATTTTGCGCGTAATAAGGAGGCATTTCCTTGCGTCGGGCCGTGGACCCAGCTGTCGGCCTCTCCACGTACAGTCCACTTTAGATGCATGTCGGTCGTTGACCACATTGACCAGGCCACGCCGAGAGCACCAGGGCGGTGGACGACGGCGAGGCCTAGGAAGGGAACGACACGGAGGCAGGGAAGACTCGGCAGTTGTTTCCCACGCGGAGGGGAGTACGACTGTACGAGGGTTTACTGGTTCGTCTGCCGTCGCTGGAGAATAACAGCAAGTGTGGGTGAGTAGAGGGATGGCTAGGCCAGCGATGGGAGTACGGTGGGGCGGTGAGGCCTGCGCGGCAGCAGCGCTGGCCGCGGGGAGGAGGGAGCAGGCAGTCCCGCCGGCGCTTGTTTGAGCAGCTGGAGCAGGAAGAGCAGAGATTGAAGAAGCACGACGCCCGTTGGATGACCATCCAACAGTCACTGCTTGTGCGTCAACCTTTTTTTAGGAAAGCCTCAAATCTGTGGAAAACAGCATACAACCCATCTGCCATTATTTCTAATAATTTACAGCCCATTTGCTAATTATTAAGGTTTTTTGGAGCCCATATTCTTTTTGTTAGCATTACAACCCATATTGTGGCCACGGTTAAAAAATTATACGAAATTTTGCATATTTCGGTGCGGTCCGAACTGTTTTTAATCCTGAAATTTCGACTCACATTCAAACTGATTTTAAAAATAAATGTATATAAATATAAAATCCAATAAATTTTCCATGCATAAAAATTAATGTAATTTAAAATCTCGAAATGAAAAAAAAAGATATTTGAAACTAAATGCCGGTTTGATGTGTTTTAAAAATGTACAGCCCATTTCTCATTACTGATAGGCCATTTTCTCGGCCAGCCGAATGGAGCTCTCCTCGTCTTGAGAGATTTGCAGCCCAACAGGCCTGACAAAGCGACTTACTTGGCAAATCACAAAAAAACTGGGCTATGGCCGTGGACCCAGCTGTCCGTCCATTTGTTTTTTAGTCCATTTGGTGGGCTGGGTGAAACAATGATGTAGCATCTATGCAGCCCGTTTAAATCCCATTTGCATTTTTCTCGAAATCCATGGACTTGCTGGGCTAGGTGAAAATATCATGTTGGGCTAGACGGAGAAATGTTATAAAAACATAAACACATGATTGCATGTCAGTAAAATCTTTGCAAGCTTATGTACGCAATCACTAGGAGTTAACTTCCTAAGTTATATATAAACAATTATTATTATTATTTTGTAAGAACTTTCAACTTATGAAATAAAATATCATTTTAATTTGATGAGTTAATAGTATGTGGGGTATTATTATTTTTTAGGCTAGACGTGGGGTAGTTGAGTTGGTTCTAGGGGAAAGTACTGGGAGAAAACTCAGTTTACATCAAAAAAGAAAGTGGGAGAAAATTCAGAGACCTGCTGGGTCCACCTGAGGAGAGGAATATGTTGGGAGGAAGGAGATTCAAAGCACGGCAGCCGAGTGAACTAGTTTTTTATGGACAAGTGAACTAGTTTACATACATAAGCAAATAGCCACTAAAAAGCAATCAGGTTAATGGGTTCTTAAAAGAAATATTTCGGACAAAACAGATAATTACGACACATAGGCTAATGCATGAAACACTAAGATGATAAAGGTGCTTATAAACAGATAAAGTACAACATCTAGACCTTCCTGGCACGCTTGATTATGACGTTGTGGCAGTCCGTGTACTCGTCGGTTACGGGAAGCAGACACGCCCTCATGTCCAAGATCTGCATGTACATGTCGTAGCATGCGTATGCGTCCTTGGTCGCGTAGGTTATGTAGGCTAGATTCAGAGGTACCTCCCACATGTTCAGGTCATCTTCTTTCATGTTGGCGTATCAGGGGTCGATGATGGTCTCAGCGAGGTCAACCATAGAGTCCTTCTCCTACCCGTTGCTGATGATCTTGTATTGCTTCTGGATATCGACAAGCTTGTTGCACCAGATGGACGAATCGTCGCGTTCTTCCTTCTTTCCACCATAGCGAAGGTGCAGTCGGCGCTGCCGATGAAACGGGCGAATGCTCCAGAACCTAGTGCAGCCATAGGACTGAGGCGAGGCAGAGCTTCACCGAGTCCGTATCGTTGGTGTACATCACATTCAACTTGGTGCAGCCATAGGACTGAACGGCGAACTCAAAGGGGAACTCCTTGCTAAAGTCCATATCTAGCAGGCTCACCCCTCGGATCGCCATTGGAGTCTCTTCGAGTGAACGAGTGTGTAGGCGACGGCAGTTCGTTTTTCAGCTCTTGGGGAACTGGATTCAACAGTAAGCTGAGTGTGTACATGTGACAACAGTTACTACCCCTCCCTCGTCCGCTGCACACCCGACAGAAGATGCACCCTCGGCCACACGTTGGTTCACGAGCGGGTCTATATTGGTACTATAATAACAGGAATTAGTGGTCACTTTACTTAAATTTAATTAGCTTTAATAGAAATTTGTACTTAAAACAAGCAATGCATTCGCTCATTCTATCAGTGCCATAGGATCAACATGCACAACAATTAGAATTATTATTCTCAGGACGCACACGATCAACACATTTGTCGCACTTTCACAAAGATAATACTACCAAGTTTGAACTGTTTGTTATGGTTGTTGTCCTCTGCATCACCATGCCATGTTTCCCAGCTTGCAAGATTCAGAACCAACAAATAAGATCCAAATAATAAGTACAACAAAGATGCCTACACATCTCATTGATTCCCAGCTTGCAAGATATAGAACCAACAAATAAGATTCAAATAATAAGTACAACAAAGATGCCTACACATCTCACTGATTCCTAGCTTGTAAGATTCAGAACCAACCCATTAGAACCTTTTGATAAAGTGAATATCGGGATTAAATCCATCTTGGCTAGCCATGTCATACAATCGAAGAACTTGGCGAATGCTCTTGACCGTCACAACATCTGTAGTTCAGTATTCCTGTTTGCACAGCATGTTTGCACAGCACAAACAAGGAGACAGGAGAGCATGATTTCTCTTTAATAGCAGCCTCCTTGAACTCAACCTCCAGCTCTACTTGGATGAGGTCTGCCTGGAGTTCCATGATTCAATTCATGCGCCTTTTTTGCAGTTCACCTGAAATGAAGCAAAGATTGCATCATTCAGCTAGCAAGAAGTACTTGCTCTTGTGAGCTGGCAGGTTCTTCTTTAGTAGTTGCACTAAAATTGAGGAACATTAAGGTTGGCTGTCCGGCTCATGTAAGGTGCAACTATAATTTTCTTATCCTTTTGTGCAGTTCCACTAAAATAAAATGCCATTGTGGTGACAGTGACGGCTCCATCTTGCAAAGGCTAATAAAATGTTGCACGAGATTACCAGCAGAACTTGACGGAGATTTTGGAAACTCCAATCACCATTTTGTGCAGTTCCACCCAAATTGAGAGATGTTGCCCACGTGACATTTTAGTTGAACTGCACAAGACACTCATTCCAAAAAAAAGTGTTTTGTGCAATTCACCAAAAGGTCACAATAGCAACAAGGTGAAATGGATATCCCTATCTGCACAAAAAGATATAAAGTAAACAGTTGCTGGTCAATAAGAATATACGAAACATATAAAAAATGAAAAGAAGCATCTTAATTATGTTCATGGAAATCATGCAAGGACAATAGAAATTTTAAAACGTCAGCAATGCTTCATGTTACCAGAAGCATTACGATCAACAATGAGATTCCTTAAATATGGGATTACTTTAATGGTGGCATTGCTTATTTACCAGACACAGCAAATCAACAGCAGCTAAAGAGTTGGTTTAAGGGCATGGGACCGTGGGGACACCAGGACACTCAGTAGCGTAAAGAAGCAACTTACTTATCATACTGGGGAAAACAGCAGGAGTGCCATTGTACTATGTGAGGGCAGCAAATCTAATCCTGGAGACCTTTTACTATGTGAGGGCAGCAAATCTAATCTTGGAGACCTTTTACTATGTGAGGGCAGCAAATCTAACCCTGGGACCTTTTACTATGTGAGGGCAGCAAATCTAATCCTGAGACCTTTTACTATGTGAGGGCAGCAAATCTAATCCTGGAGACCTTTTACTATGTGATGGCAGCAAATCTAATCCTGGACATACTCTATTGACTTGTCCACCAGCCGCCACTTTCTATCCTTTTTTCAACCAATAATAGATCTGTTCCTTATCCAGTTTGTACTGCGTTTTCCCATTATTTCCCTTTTCAACCAAGAGACCGGTTGGGTATCCGGTCTACTACTTTCACCATATTATTTCCTCTTTGAATCAAGTCCTAGATTCATGCTACAACTTCCCCCCTTTCTTCGTTGTTTGAACAAAGCCCTAGATTCGAATGCATGAAGTAGCTTTACCTCTAATAATACTAAAAATTTAGGTGGCTTTGGAAGAGCTGATGGGAGTAGAAAAAGATGCACATGCAGAAACATGGGGAGCTGGGGTAGTAGAGCAAGGCCGCTTTCGAAGAACTTATACCTGAGGGTCGTCGGGATGTCAGCGGCGGCAGGTCGGATCTGCGGACAATACGGCAGGGAGGAAGAAGGGTCGGAGGACCTCCCGAGTCGGCCATGTGTCGGAGAGAACGGCACGGGCAGAGGATCGGGCCCCTCCGGCAGCTGTGGGTTTCCTCCCTCGGCGGCGATGACCGCGTGAATGATGCACCTTTTAGTCCTCTACACACACCGACCAAAGGGATCCGGCCGGATCTGTGACCAGCGGTGAGTAGAGAGAAAATGTCGCTACCGCTGTCTTGTTTATATCTGGAGAGGATGAGAGAATGAAGAGAGCAACCCTAGTAAAGCAAGCGCTCAGGCCCCTGCGTCCATATATAGTGGAGTAATTATCTTTTTTTTCTCTCCACAACAAGCGTTTCAATTTGTGTACGTGGCATTAAAGAAAAGAAACTCTCTATTTAAGGTGACTACTATACGACTCCTACTTACTACTAGTAGTACTACAGTATTGTTCACTTGTGCTCCCGCCCCTCCATTCATTGAACAACCCCACGGGTGAATAAACATACAGTAAGTATTGTATTTATATAGAACGAACAAGCTCGAACTATTTTCACCTAGTTAAAAGTTGAGGGCGGGGCTTTTCCCGGGCAGTACGCGCGGCAGTTTTCGGGTAGGGCCAGAAGACTATTTTAATTTTTTTTAAAAACTTCGAGACGGCAACATAGCATGGATCCGACCCCAACGATTTTACGCTTACAGGCATGGTACACGCAATCCTAGACTACTATACACATGAACTTGCCACACGAGCGTCCGGGCTGCGCTTGGCTCTTCGCCTCTTCGGGAAGTCGAACAATGATGGAATACTACTGCACTTGAGGAGTACTGCAGTATGCTTCTGGCCATCTGATACCGATTGAACTGCTGCATGTCCACTGCGTGCGGGAGGGAGAGCGTGTAGCGAAAGCTTCTCCTAGTCTTGCCAGCCACCACGCTCATGGGCGAGGGAGGGACGCTCCTGCCTTTGCGTGTATGACAGGTGGGCCCTACAGGTGTGTGGCCAACCTGTCATACAGCCAAAGGCAGGTGCAGTTAAGTCCGCGAGGGAGAGGATAATCAAACTTCTCGTTGATGTACGAGTTGACGCGACACATCAAAGCACTGCACTCGATATATTTCAATAATTTGCGTGTGTGACTCCCAGATGCAGAGGCCGGGGGTCATCATCCTCCTTTTTGAGAAAAAATAGACGCGTGTGTGAGAGGATGAGTGCATGCGTGCACCTCTTCTCTTCCTGTATAACGTACTACTAAACTCAGAGTACAAGTTTTTGTGGGTGGCATGATGGTGCGTGCGAGAAGTCCCGAGAGATAGGTTTAATGCATTAATTGCAATGCATGCATGCATAAAGTACATGCATTGGTCAATTTTCTCTTAATACTTGCATGCAATGATTTAATGCACCTTGGAATCTGAACATGTGTTGGGGAACAACCAAATTGAGCCTTATAAAATGGAAAACCTAAAATTTTGAGATAAGCCCTATAAAACCGAAAAGAAGGGAGTAGAAAAAGAAGTACTCCATCCAGGAATAGTGCCGCACTTCGAAACTAGAACCGTCAATAAATTTTGAGCTTGCGTCTCGTCACGTTCCAAATTACTCCATGCTATATTGAATTGCAAACCTGTTCACACCGATCACAACCTAAACGGTTTCCCACTTAGGAGCGTATTAGTACTCGGTTATAAATACTAGTATGCCAAGATGACTGCACATTCCTCCTTAACTCCTCATCCACAAAAACAAACAAGTCATTCAGCATCGTTCCCTTGCGTCTGCCATGGCCAGCGTGAGTTCTAGGTCGGGAGATTGCCACCAGGGAGAGGCGAGCATGGAAGCGGAAGCACGAGAGATGTCCCGACTCGCTGCGAGAACAGCCAGCATGTCCCGCCGCGCGGAAGTAGCGGCACAGAGGTCCCGCCGCGCCGCTGAAGCAACATGGAGGTCCCGCCACGCTGTCGATGCAGCAGACTGGTCCGGCCGCACCGCGGAAGCAGCAGAGATGTCCCGCCGCGCCGCGAATGTAGCAGAGATGTCCCGCCGCACCGTGGCGGCCTGGGAAAATTTCTCATGGGTAGGCGACGACTGTTACAGGCGCATGCATGCGATCGTCCATAACCAGATGGATCAGATCTCCGGCTCGGCGAGGTTGCAGGACGACATGATAGCCTCATTTGAACAGGCTACCGGCGTCATCCGGCAACTAAGGGAGGGCAATGAGAGGCTCCGGGCCGAGCGCGACCTGCTGAGGGAGAAGATCGTCCGAAGTGCAGACCTGCAGGAGGAGACCACTGCCTTGTTGAAGAAACTTATGGACGAGAATGACATGCTCCGCAACGACCGCCAAAGGCTGGTGGAGGAATCCATGGATGTTCTCAAGCAGCGTCTTGAGGACACGAAAGAGCTCATTGTCGCTCGTCGCGGAGACTAGTTTCCTGGTTTCTTTTGATGTAATAATCGGTTTAGGATGTGTATTGTGTCGTCCGTTGTGAAATGTTGGGTTCTAGCGTGGATGTTTGGCCTTTGTTGGCCTCTTGGGATGTTGCGATTTCAATCTGGTAGCTTTTAGTCCTTCGTGTTAGGCTGGAGTTGTGCTGAACTTCTTGTGAATTGTGGTGGTTTTCAGTAATGAAAATCGGAAGGGCAAGCCCTTCTTTGATCAATTTTTTTAATCGTCCTTATATATTCATCAGTCTTGCTATAAGTCGCAGTAGATGCTATATAGGTCCATCGGATCTTACATCAAGATCCGTGCTTTCAGATTTTCTTTTCTCTCTCATAAATCTCAGTTGAGTGAGACATAGCCACGCCATTAAATAGAGGCTCGGGCGCCATTAATGGAGACCTTGGGAGAGAGGTGGATGGCAGATGGAGGTCAAAGGGCTCTCCTCCCGATAAGCACGCGCAGGGGTCTGATCGCACGCCTCTCGTACTCAAATAGCTACCCTGCACGGCGCCTCCTAGCTAATAAAAAATGGGGACGCGTGGCGGCACGTAAATGGTACTAGTAAGTAGAACGCCCACAGTTTCAATAATACTTGTGTTTCCGATTGTAACGTGACAGCACTTGTTCCAAAATGACTTTGATGATTGTTAATGTGTGCGCCTTCGCAAATCGGACTGCAAATTTACCAAAGCATGTTGGTGCATGTCATGGAACCAAGCCAAGTTTCATTATTTTCATGCGTGTTTTGGATTTACAGGAATTAAAAAACTAAGTTTCTCAATGTTTCCAACCCAGCCACGACACCCAGAATTTTGAATTTCATTCCCATTTCTTGCATGGAACCTAGAAATTTACCCGATGACACACATGTGATTTTTCAACCAACTTTGGTGCACTGGAACATGTGCTTGTATTTCAAATTTGAATTATGCACACAAAGGTGACACGTTCCCTCCTAGAACCACGAGCCTTCTTGAGAGAAGCTCCAATTTGCAAGAAGCTTATACCAAAATTTGTTCCTATTCGGCCAATTTTTTTACCACGGCATGGTACTACCATGACATGACACCATGCCAAGTTTCATGATTTTAAAACCAAGTTTCTCAATGTTCTCGACCAAGCCACGATGCCCAGATGTTTGAATTTTATTCTCATTTTTTGCATGGGACCTACTCCCTACTTCCATCTATATAGGGCCTAATGTGTTTTTCAAGACAGCCTTTGACTATTGACAAGATTAATAGCACATGAGATGTATACTATGAAAATTATATTATTGGAAGCTCCTTTGACATACAAAATTGAAGGTATGCTTTGTGTAAGTTGCATGTCATATATTATTGCTCTAACGTTTGGTCAAAGTTAGCCTTGAAAAATGCATTAGGACCTATATAGATGGAAGGAGGGAGTAGAAATTCACCCGAGGACACAAATGTGATTTTTCAACCAACTTTGGTGCAGGGGAGCATGTGCTTGTAGTTCAAATTTGAATTATGCACATTAAATGACCAAAAACTCAATTAATGTGTAAATAAGGCCGAACGAAGCTAGAATAATTCCAAAATTTAACAGGGCATTCATGTAGTTCGATGTTGCCTTTGTAAATAAACTCAAGGGGGACAATGTATATCGTTTCGCACTCAAAGGTGGCACGTTCCCTCTCAGAACCACGAGCCTTCTTGAGAGAAGCTTCGGTTTGCAAAAGCTTATACCAAAATCTGTTCCTATTCGGCCAATTTTTTTACCACAACATGGTAGTACCATGACATGACATCCATGCCAAGTTTCATGATTTTCAGACGTGTTTTGGATTTACAAGAATTTTAAAACCAAGTTTCTCAATGTTCTCGGTCGAGCCACGATGCCCAGATGTTTTAATTTTATTCTCATATCTTGCATGGGACCTAGAAATTCACCCGAGGACACAAATGTGATTTTTCAACCAACTTTGGTGCACGAGAGCATGTGCTTGTAGTTCAAATTTGACTTGTGCACATTAAATGACCAGAAACTCAATTAATGGATAAAAATGACAAACGAACCCGGAATAATTCCAAAATTTAACAGGGCACTAATGTAGTTCTATGTTGCCTTTGTTAAGAAACTCAACGGGGGGGCAACGTATGTCGTTTCACACTCAAAGGTGGCACGTTCCCTCTTAGAACCACGAGCTTCCAAATCGGCCCAATTTTTTACCACAACATGTTAGTGCAATGACATGACACCATGCCAAGTTTCATGATTTCCAAGCGAGTTTTGGATTTACATGAATTTAAAATCAAAGTTTCTCGATGTTCTCGGCCGAGTGATGACGCCCAGATGTTTGAATTTCATTATCATTTCTTCCATGGGACCTATAAATTCAACCAAGGACACACACGTGATTTTTCAACCCACTTTGGTGCACCGGAGCATGTGCATGCAATTCATATTTAGATTATGCGCATTAAAAGTCCAGAAACTCAACTAATGTATAAAAAGGCCAAATGAACCCGAAATAATTCCAAAATTTAACAGGGCACTCATATAGTTCTATGTTGCCTCTGTAAATAAAATCAGGGGGGAGGCAGCGTATATCGTTTCGCACACAAAGGTGACACGTTCCCTCTCAGAACCACGAGGCTTGTTGAGAGAATCTCCGGTTTTGCAGGAGGCTTATACCAAAACTTGTCCCAATTCAGCCAAAAATTATACGTATGAAAATAGGGTTTAGATTATCCCAAACATCTCGCTACCTAGACCAATAATGTACTATGATTTGAATTCAACATAAAATGGATACAAATATTTGAATTGGAGAGCGTATGGTACATGTAGTTCATAGTCAAATATGATTACTACTATATGTATGTTTTTTGTTATCAAGATAATATTTAAATTATTGTATAACTTGACAACAATCGTATTCAAATAAGGAAAATTGATTCAAATTTAGTCCATATGGTAGACGACAATATATATGTTCACATGGTGCAGTAAAATGTTCATATATGATGGAAGATCAAAATGCACGACTACATCAATTATAAACCGCAAGGTCACCTAACAATATATTCGAATTCAACATAACGTGGATTCAAAAATTGAAATTCGAGATCATGGCATCTGTAATCATATAAAAAGGGACATTACTCTTTCTTTGGTGGGAATTGATTTGTTTTTTGCTGTTGTTAAGGGAAGTGCAAATCGATTTGGTACTATGCAGGGTAATCTTGTTCTCCTGATTTTTTTACATTTTTCTTGTAGTTTTTTCAATGGCATCTATAGCATTATAGTAAAAGGGGACATGACTCTCTTGTGTCTTGTATGAATTGTTTTTTACACGTTAAGTTTGTTCTGCCGAACAAGGAATCCGCACCTTGTTATCCCGAATTTTTCAAGCTCGAGTATCTTTTGTCTCACCTGCTTTGAAACTCCCGCTTCATCAACCCGTGCTGCGCCTTGTTATCCCAAAATTTGGACGCACGCGAGAACTCCCTCCTCATCCAAAATCGCTCCCGCAGCCAAGACACGGGAAATCCCCCTTCTACCCCTCAGCCGGAAATGAAGCTCCACATCGCGGTGTCAAAACCGGTGGGGGTACGCTGGTAACTTACCCTACATTTCGGACAAGCGTCTCCCTAAGCTTGGCTCCCCCTCCCCCTTCGCCCCCCCCCCATTCATACACCGAGGCCGCCAAAACCCGTGAAACCCCACGCTCCTCCGTCGGCCTCCTGACCGCCGCCCAGCCGGAGACTCTTCCCCGACTACGTCGTCCACAGCAACAGCTCGCCGTCCCTCATCCACCGCACCGGATGAGGATCCGTTGTCGATCTCATCATACCACCAGATCAGCCGCCCCGTCCTCCACCTCCAAGGAGCTGCCCCGACGTTTGCCTCGTCTATCACGCCACCTCAATCCCCACAGCGCCGTATTGACCTGCCCCACCGGAACCGCAACACCCTCACCAATTCCTCCGATGAAGCCGAGGCCAACTCGGCGCCACCAAGGAGGTTCTACACTCACCGCTGCATTTTATCTTTTATTCGATCTCATGGGGCTGCCAGTGCTCGATACCGAGCAGACATGGCGTGTCTCCATCGATGGCACCGTCGCCGACCACATCATCCACGGCGTCTCTCCCCCATGTAGTTGCTTCCTTGGCGGCGACTTCCACAACGGCACTAGCTATAGCTGCTCCGGCTCTCGCTCGCTGTCGGTCGCGCTGCTGCACTGCTCCTGCTTTCGTTCGTGCTCCTGCTCTGCTCTTGCTCTCGCTTGCGCTGCTGCTGCTGCTGCACGACCTCCGGCAGCTACATGAGTTGCTGCTTTAGCACTCGTTCACGGTGCTACTACACGACTTGCTCTCTGCTAGTGTGTTCCCTGCTCGAGCGTCTGCTGATTTAGATCACTGCTTCTCTGCTACTAGTGCTCGAATGCCCTAAACATCTATTGCAATGCACTGTTACTAGTTCAATCAGTTTCGATAGTAAAATTCAGTTTTGACTGTGAAGTTCATTTTCTTCAGTTAAGTTCAGAGTGAACAGTACTTACAGCATCTGTCGGAGCGGCCGTGGCGCCGCTGATGCGTTTTACATCTAGCACTTTTTGGTGATGTATTTTACATCATCTATTGCAGATGATATTAGGGTCCCACTTCAGATTAACGTTGTCTGTCTTGTCATGCTTCAACCTCATCGTCGTATACCTTAGCGGAGCTGCTCCAACGATGGAACCGTCCATCACAGCAGAGCAGTACCCTCGGCGCCGTTTCTAGAGGCCTAGGATCTTCTTCCCCGCCTCCGACAGTCACACCAGCATCATCACCATCCACCACGTCCAACCCAATGATGCTGAGGTCCACAAGGCTATGCCAAAGAGGTTGTACACTCGTCGCATCACTTTGTTTCTCCATTCCTCTATTCTTCCAATTCATGTGAGCCAAACACCCAGGTTGACTGAAATCCTATGTTTCCAAATGCTCTGTTTTGCACGTGCACTCCTATCCTATTCCTGTGTTTTTCCTGTCCCTGCGTTTATAGAATCCTCTAATTCTACGGAGCCCTTACAGATTTACTTCATTTTCAAATAGGCGTCAAAGAAAACTCTGTGTGTTATGTCCTGCTCCTGCGTTGCCGTCATCCACCCCACCTGAGGTGCACCATCGACAAAAGCGTTCACTGCAGCAGAGATCCCCCCTGCAGACTTCCTTTCGCCGCCTCAGATCATCTTCCCCGTTGCCGGAAGCCACGCCAACTGCATTACCATCATTGACTGAGCAGATGAACCCGAGGACTACACAATTCCAGAAGAGAGGTCGCAGTCTTTCGTGTTTGCTTACGTTATACATCGGTTATTATTACCAGCTACTTTATCGTTCAATCTTGAGTTTTGAATTGCCGATGGGTCTCATATCGAGCCAGCAATGAATAGTATCTGTCTACTATCTGCTTCATCTGGGGTCTTCTATGTGGTTCATGTTGGGTGGGCAACAAACAATAGATGATCCATTGTCTATCTTTTCAAACTGAAGCTATAATCTACCTGCTATCATTAGTTTTGGATCCATCCACTCGTTTGCTACCATCAGTCTTGATTTTTTCATGCACCCCTTAGGCCTTACAAAATCTAACTATTTGTTTTTATTATGCATGTCAGATATTGTACACAATCATACTGAACATGTAGAGAAAAAGAGAAGACCGTTGCGTGCGAATATAATGTCATGCAAACGCCGCTCCATGGTGGGCGAAGTGCCCCCCCCCCTCCTGCATTTCTAGATTGTATTCCAGAGGAAGATAACTATTCAGATGGAGATTCAGAAGGAGCTGACCATGCCTGTTTACCACCTGAGGTGTTTGCTCTAACCTGGCATGCTGATGTTGGTCATATCATGCATATGGCGCCTTGCATTGCTTACATTATACATCTTATATGTCACCTGTTTGGTTTCTATATCATACTCCCACCATTCCTAAATATTTGTCTTTTTAGAGATTTCAACAAGTGACTACATACGGAACAAAATGAGTGAATCTACACTCTAAAATGTTTCTATATACATCTGTATGTGGTAGTCCATTTGAAATCTCTAAAAAGACAAATATTTAGGAACGGAGGGAGTATATGGGAATTATGCAATGCCATCTTCTTTAGCCAGGCATCATATACGTGAATCATGCAATGCCATCCTGTTTAGCCAGTCATCGTATATCTGAATTGTATCGTGCCATATTTTTTCCATAATGTATTCCATTTGTCAACAATGTTTATACATTCATCTACTCTTCCTGTGCATCAGCCATTTGAGTCGGTCATGGGAAAATCTAGAGTGAAAACAAGGTCTTATGAGCAGTCAGTGCTACCTGTCGATGCAGATTTCTTGCTGTTTACAGATAGCTCCTCAGAGGAGGATTCAGACAGAGATGACCAGTCATATTCCCCTCCCCCCCCCCCCCCCCCCCGAGGTGCATGCTCTAACTTGGCTGGGTTATATTGGTCATATCATGCATATGGTGTCTTGTATTGTCATGCCATCTGCTTAGATTAGACATGCTTTGTGTGAATGCCTCATGTTTGCTTTCTATATCAGATGTGTGAATTATGCAATGCCATGTTTTTTAGCCAGTTATCATATATATGAATTATGCACCACCATGGAGCCAGCCATCATATATGTGAATTATCTCATGCCATCTTTTTTTTCATTACGTATTCCATTTGTCGACAATCTATGTATATTGAACTACTCTTCATGTGTATCAGCCATTTGAGCCGGTTATGGAAAAATCTGTAGTGAAAACAAGGTCTTCAGAGCAAGCAATGGTACCTGTTGAAGCATATATCTCGATGGTTACAGGGAGCTCCTCAGAGGAGGATTCAGAGACAGATGACCAGTCCTATATCCCACCTGAGGTGTATGCTCTAAGTTGCAATGTTTATATTTCTCATATGATGCATATGGTGTCTTGCATTTCTTAGTTTAGACATCATATGCACAATATTGAATTCTATCCGCTTAGTTTAGAGATCATACATGCGAGTGTCAGCTGCTTAGTATATGAATCAATTATGTCAATTATATCATGCCATCCTGTTGTTGGGTTTCATAGTAATTCCAAAAATTTCCTACGCACACGCAAGATCATGTGATGCATAGCAACGAGGGGGAGAGTGTTGTCTACGTACCCAACGCAGACCGACTGCGGAAGCGATGACACGACGTAGAGGAAGTAGTCGTACGTCTTCACGATCCAACCGATCAAGCACCGAAACTACGGCACCTCCGAGTTCGAGCACATTTTCAGCTCGATGACGATCCTCGGACTTCGATCCAGCAAAGTGTCGGGGAAGAGTTCCGTCAGCACGACTGCGTGGTGACGATCTTGATGTACTACGGCAGCAGGGCTTCGCCTACACTCCGCTACAGTATTATCGAGGTATATGGTGGCAGGGGGCACCGCACACGGCTAAGGAATAGATCACGTGGATCAACTTGTGTGTCTAGAGGTGTCCCCTGCCTCCGTATATAAAGGAGTAGAGGAGGGGAGGCTGGCCGACCAAGGAGGGAGGCGCAGGAGAGTCCTACTCCCTCTGGGAGTAGGATTCCCCCTCCAATCCTAGTCCAACTAGGATTCCTCGGAGGGGAAAAGAGGAGGAGGGGGCCGGCCACCTCTCCTAGTCCTAATAGGACTAGGGGAAGGGGGAGGCGCGCAGCCCATCTAGGTCAGCCCCTTCTCTTTTCCACTAAGGCCCACTATGGCCCATATAGCTCCCGGGGGGGTTCCGGTAACCCTCCCGGTACTCCGGTAAAATCCCGATTTCACCCGGAACACTTCCGATGTCCAAACATAGGCTTCCAATATATCAATCTTTGTGTCTCGACCATTTCGAGACTCCTCGTCATGTCCGTGATCACATCCGGGACTCCGAACAACCTTCGGTACATCAAAATGCATAAACTCATAATATAACTGTCATCGTAACTTAAGCGTGCGGACCCTACGGGTTCGAGAACAATGTAGACATGACCGAGACACGTCTCCGGTCAATAACCAATAGCGGGACCTGGATGCCCATATTGGCTCCATATTCTACGAAGATCTTTATCGGTCAGACCGCATAACAACATACGTTGTTCCCTTTGTCATCGGTATGTTACTTGCCCGAGATTCGATCGTCGGTATCCAATACCTAGTTCAATCTCGTTACCGGCAAGTCTCTTTACTCGTTCCGTAATACATCATCCCGCAACTAACTCATTAGTTGCAATGCTTGCAAGGCTTAAGTGATGTGCATTACCGAGAGGGCCCAGAGATACCTCTCCGACATCGGAGTGACAAATCCTAATCTCGAAATACGCCAACCCAACATCTACCTTTGGAGACACCTGTAATGCTCCTTTATAATCACCCAGTTACGTTGTGACGTTTGGTAGCACCCAAAGTGTTCCTCCGGCAAACGGGGAGTTGCATAATCTCATAGTCATAGGAACATGTATAAGTCATGAAGAAAAGCAATAGCAACATACTAAACGATCGGGTGCTAAGCTAATGGAATGGGTCATGTCAATCAGATCATTCAACTAATGATGTGACCTCGTTAATCAAATAACAACTCATTGTTCATGGTTAGGAAACATAACCATCTTTGATTAACGAGCTAGCCAAGTAGAGGCATACTAGTGACACTTTGTTTGTCTATGTATTCACACATGTATTATGTTTCCGGTTAATACAATTCTAGCATGAATAATAAACATTTATCATGATTATAAGGAAATAAATAATAACTTTATTATTGCCTCTAGGGCATATTTCCTTCAGTCTCCCACTTGCACTAGAGTCAATAATCTAGATTACACTGTAATGATTCTAACACCCATGGAGCCTTGGTGCTGATCATGTTTTGCTCGTGGAAGAGGCTTAGTCAACGGGTCTGCTACATTCAGATCCGTATGTATCTTGCAAATCTCTATGTCTCCCACCTGGACTAGATCCCGGATGGAATTGAAGCGTCTCTTGATGTGTTTGGTCCTTTTGTGAAATCTGGATTCCTTTGCCAAGGCAATTGCACCAGTATTGTCACAAAAGATTTTCATTGGACCCGATGCATTAGGTATGACCCTAGATCGGATATGAACTCCTTCATCCAGACTCCTTCGTTCGCTGCTTCCGAAGCAGCTATGTACTCCCCTTCACATGTAGATCCCGCTACGACGCTTTGTTTAGAACTGCACCAACTGACAGCTCCACCGTTTAATGTAAACACGTATCCGGTTTGCGATTTAGAATCGTCCGGATCAGTGTCAAAGCTTGCATCAACGTAACCTTTTACGGTGAGCTCTTTGTCACCTCCATATACGAGAAACATATCCTTAGTCCTTTTCAGGTATTTTAGGATGTTCTTGACCGCTGTCCAGTGATCCACTCCTGGATTACTTTGGTACCTCCCTGCTAAGCTTATAGCAAGGCACACATCAGGTCTGGTACACAGCATTGCATACATGATAGATCCTATGGCTGATGCATAGGGAACATCTTTCATATTATCTCTATCTTCTGCAGTGGTCGGGCATTGAGTCTTACTCAACTTCACACCTTGTAACACAGGCAAGAATCCTTTCTTTGCTTGATCCATTTTGAATTTCTTCAAAATCTTGTCAAGGTATGTGCTTTGTGAAAGTCCAATTAAGCGTCTTGATCTATCTCTATAGATCTTAATGCCTAATATGTAAGCAGCTTCACCGAGGTCTTTCATTGAAAAACTTTTATTCAAGTATCCCTTTATGCTATCCAGAAATTCTATATCATTTCCAATCAGCAATATGTCATCCACATATAATATTACAAATGCTACAGAGCTCCCACTCACTTTCTTGTAAATACAGGCTTCTCCGAAAGTCTGTATAAAACCAAATGCTTTGATCACACTATCAAAGCGTTTATTCCAACTCCGAGAGGCTTGCACCAGTCCATAAATGGATCGCTGGAGCTTGCACACTTTGTTAGCTCCCTTTGGATCGAAAAAACCTTCCGGTTGCATCATATACAACTCTTCTTCCAGAAATCCATTCAGGAATGCAGTTTTGACATCCATCTGCCAAATTTCATAATCATAAAATGCGGCAATTGCTAACATGATTCGGACGGACTTAAGCATCGCTACGGGTGAGAAGGTCTCATCGTAGTCAATCCCTTCAACTTGCCGAAAACCTTTTGCGACAAGTCGAGCTTTATAGACAGTAACATTACCATCAGCGTCAGTCTTCTTCTCAAAGACCTATTTATTCTCAATTGCTTGCCGATCATTGGGCAAGTCAACCAAAGTTCATACTTTGTTCTCATACATGGATCCCATCTCAGATTTCA
Source organism: Triticum urartu (assembly GCF_003073215.2). NCBI lineage: Eukaryota > Viridiplantae > Streptophyta > Magnoliopsida > Poales > Poaceae > Triticum > Triticum urartu. The sequence goes on along the minus strand of NC_053028.1, from coordinate 263,901,846 downwards.
TGGCTTCAAGCCACTTTGCGGAATCTGGGCTCACCATCGCTTCTTTGTAGGTTCATCATGATCTAGCAGCATGACTTCCAGAACTGGATTACCGTACCACTCTGGTGCGGATCTTACTCTGGTTGATCTACGAGGTTCAGTAGCATCTTGTTCTGAAGCTTCATGATCATTATCATTAACTTCCTCACTTATTAGTGTAGGTGTCGCAGAAACAGTTTTCCGTGATGTACTACTTTCCAACAAGGGAGCAGGTACAGTTACCTCGTCAAGTTCTACTTTCCTCCCACTCACTTCTTTCGAGAGAAATTCCTTCTCAAGAAAGTTTCCAAATTTAGCAACAAAAGTCTTGCCTTCAGATCTATGATAGAAGGTGTATCCAATAGTTTCCTTTGGATATCCTATGAAGACACATTTCTCCGATTTGGGTTCGAGCTTATCAGGTTGAAGCTTTTTCACATAAGCATCGCAGCCCCAAACTTTCAGAAACGACAACTTTGGTTTCTTGCCAAACCATAGTTCATAAGGCGTCGTCTCAACGGATTTTGATGGTGCCCTGTTTAACATGAATGCGGCCGTCTCTAGAGCGTATCCCCAAAATGATAGCGGTAAATCAGTAAGAGACATCATAGATCGCACCATATCAAGTAAAGTACGATTACGACGTTCGGACACACCATTACGCTGTGGTGTTCCGGGTGGCGTGAGTTGCGAAACTATTCCACAGTTTTTCAAATGTACACCAAACTCGTAACTCAAATATTCTCCTCCACGATCAGATCGTAGAAACTTTATTTTCTTGTTACGATGATTTTCAACTTCACTCTGAAATTCTTTGAACTTTTCAAATGTTTCAGATTTATGTTTCATTAAGTAGATATACCCATATCTGCTTAAATCATCTGTGAAGGTGAGAAAATAACGATATCTGCCACGAGCCTCAATATTCATCGGACCACATACATCGGTATGTATCATTTCCAACAAATCTGTTGCTCTCTCCATATTACCGGAGAACGGTGTTTTAGTCATCTTGCCCATGAGGCACGGTTCGCAAGTACCAAGTGATTCATAATCAAGTGGTTCCAAAAGTCCATCAGTATGGAGTTTCTTCATGTGCTTTATACCGATATGACCTAAACGACAGTGCCACAAATAAGTTGCACTTTCATTATCAACTCTGCATCTTTTGGCTTCAACATTATGAATATGTGTATTACTACTATCGAGATTCAATAAGAATAGACCACTCTTCAAGGGTGCATGACCATAAAAGATATTACTCATATAAATAGAACAACCATTATTCTCTGATTTAAATGAATAACCGTCTCGCACTAAACAAGATCCAGATATAATGTTCATGCTCAACACTGGCACCAAATAACAATTATTAGGTCTAATATTAATCCCGAAGGTAGATGTAGAGGTAGCGTGCCGACCGCGATCACATCGACTTTGGAACTGTTTCCCACGCGCATCGTCACCTCGTCCTTAGCTAATCTTCGCTTAATCCGTAGCCCCTGTTTCGATTTGCAAATATTAGCAACAGAACCAGTATCAAATACCCAGGTGCTAATGCGATCATTAGTAAGGTACACATCAATAACATGTATATCACATATACCTTTGTTCACCTTGCCATCCTTCTTATCCGCCAAATACTTGGGGCAGTTCCGCTTCCAGTGACTAGTCTGCTTGCAGTAGAAGCACTCAGTTTCAGGCTTAGGTCCAGACTTGGGTTTCTTCTCTTGAGCAGCAACTTGCTTGCCGTTCTTCTTGAAGTTCCCCTTCTTCTTCCCTTTGCCCTTTTTCTTGAAACTAGTGGTTTTGTTAACCATCAACACTTGATGCTCCTTTTTGATTTCTACCTCCGCAGCTTTCAGCATTGCGAAGAGCTCGGGAATAGTCTTGTTCATCCCTTGCATATTATAGTTCATCACGAAGCTCTTGTAGCTTGGTGGCAGTGATTGGAGAATTCTGTCAATGACGCAATCATCTGGAAGATTAACTCCCAATTGAATCAAGTGATTATTATACCCAGACATTTTGAGTATATGCTCACTGACAGAACTGTTCTCCTCCATCTTGCAGCTATAGAACTTATTGGAGACTTCATATCTCTCAATCCGGGCATTTGCTTGAAATATCAACTTCAACTCCTGGAACATCTCATATGCTCCATGACGTTCAAAACGTCGTTGAAGTCCCGGTTCTAAGCCGTAAAGCATGGCACACTGAACTATCGAGTAGTCATCAGCTTTGCTCTGCCAGACGTTCATAACATCTGGTGTTGCTCCAGCAGCAGGCCTGGCACCCAACGGTGCTTCCAGGACGTAATTCTTCTGTGCAGCAATGAGGATAATCCTCAAGTTACGGACCCAGTCCGTGTAATTGCTACCATCATCTTTCAACTTTGCTTTCTCAAGGAACGCATTAAAATTCAACGGAACAACAGCACGAGCCATCTATCTACAATCAACATAAACAAGCAAGATACTATCAGATACTAAGTTCATGATAAATTTAAGTTCAATTAATCATATTACTTAAGAACTCCCACTTAGATAGACATCCCTCTAATCCTCTAAGTAATCACGTGATCCAAATCAACTAAACCATGTCCGATCATCACGTGAGATGGAGTAGTTTCATCGGTGAACATCATTATGTTGATCATATCTACTATATGATTCACGCTTGACCTTTCGGTCTCCGTGTTCCGAGGCCATATCTGTATATGCTTGGCTCATCAAGTATAACCTGAGTATTCCGCGTGTGCAACTGTTTTGCACCCGTTGTATTTGAACGTAGAGCCTATCACACCCGATCATCACGTGGTGTCTCAGCACGAAGAACTTTCGCAACGGTGCATACTCAGGGAGAAAACTTCTTGATAATTTAGTGAGAGATCATCTTATAATGCTACCGTCAAACAAAGCAAGATAAGATGCATAAAAAGATAAACATCACATGCAATCAATATAAGTGATATGATATGGCCATCATCATCTTGTGCCTGTGATCTCCATCTCCGAAGCACCGTCATGATCACCATCGTCACCAGCGCGACACCTTGATCTCCATCGTAGCATCGTTGTCGTCTCGCCAATCTTATGCTTCCACGACTATCACTACCGTTTAGTAATAAAGTAAAGCATTACATCGCGATTGCATTGCATACAATAAAGCGACAACCATATGGCTCCTGCCAGTTGCCGATAACTCGGTTACAAAACATGATCATCTCATACAATATAATTCAGCATCATGCCTTGACCATATCACATCACAACATGCCCTGCAAAAACAAGTTAGACATTCTCTACTTTGTTGTTGCAAGTTTTACGTGGCTGCTACGGGCTTAAGTAAGAACCAATCTCACCTATGCATCAAAACCACAACGATAGTTTGTCAAATAGACTCCGTTTTAACCTTCGCAAGGACCGGGCGTAGCCATACTTGGTTCAACTAAAGTTGGAGAGACAGTCGCCCGCAAGCCATCTATGTGCAAAGCACGTCAAGGGAACCGGTCTCGCGTAAGCGTACGCGTAAGGTTGGTCCAGGTCGTCTCATCCAACAATACCGCCGAACCAAAGTATGACATGCTAGTAGGCAGTATGACTTGTATCATCCACAACTCACTTGTGTTCTACTCGTGCATATAACATCAACATAAATAACCTAGGCTCGGATGCCACTGTTGGGTTTCGTAGTAATTTCAAAAAATTTCCTACGCACACGCAAGATCATGTGATGCATAGAAACGAGGGGGAGAGTGTTGTCTACGTACCCAACGCAGACCGACTGCGGAAGCGATGACACGACGTAGAGGAAGTAGTCGTACGTCTTCACGATCCAACCGATCAAGCACCGAAACTACGGCACCTCCGAGTTCGAGCACACGTTCAGCTCGATGACGATCCCCGGACTTCGATCCAGCAAAGTGTCGGGGAAGAGTTCCGTCAGCACGACTGCGTGGTGACGATCTTGATGTACTACAGCAGCAGGGCTTCGCCTAAACTCCGCTACAGTATTATCGAGGTATATGGTGGCAGGGGGCACCGCACACGGCTAAGGAATAGATCACGTGGAGCAACTTGTGTGTCTAGAGGTGTCCCCTGCCTCCGTATATAAAGGAGTAGAGGAGGGGAGGCTGGCCGACCAAGGAGGGAGGCGCAGGAGAGTCCTACTCCCTCTGGGAGTAGGATTCCCCCTCCAATCCTAGTCCAACTAGGATTCCTCGGAGGGGAAAAGAGGAGGAGGGGGCCGGCCACCTCTCCTAGTCCTAATAGGACTAGGGGAAGGGGGAGGCGCGCAGCCCATCTAGGTCAGCCCCTTCTCTTTTCCACTAAGGCCCACTATGGCCCATATAGCTCCCGGGGGGGTTCCGGTAACCCTCCCGGTACTCCGGTAAAATCCCGATTTCACCCGGAACACTTCCGATGTCCAAACATAGGCTTCCAATATATAAATCTTTACGTCTCGACCATTTCGAGACTCCTCGTCATGTCCGTGATCACATCCGGGACTCCGAACAACCTTCGGTACATCAAAATGCATAAACTCATAATATAACTGTCATCGTAACCTTAAGCGTGCGGACCCTACGGGTTCGAGAACAATGTAGACATGAACGAGACATGTCTCCGGTCAATAACCAATAGCGGGACCTGGATGCCCATATTGGCTCCTACATATTCTACGAAGATCTTTATCGGTCAGACCGCATAACAACATACGTTGTTCCCTTTGTCATCGGTATGTTACTTGCCCGAGATTCGATCGCCGATCTCCAATACCTAGTTCAATCTCGTTACCGGCAAGTCTCTTTACTCGTTCCGTAATACATCATCTCGCAACTAACTTATTAGTTGCAATGCTTGCAAGGCTTATGTGATGTGCATTACCGAGAGGGCCCAGAGATACCTCTCCGACAATCGGAGTGACAAATCCTAATCTCGAAATACGCCAACCCAACATCTACCTTTGGAGACACCTGCAATGCTCCTTTATAATCACCCAGTTACGTTGTGACGTTTGGTAGCACCAAAGTGTTCCTCCGGTCAAACGGGAGTTGCATAATCTCATAGTCATAGGAACATGTATAAGTCATGAAGAAAGCAATAGCAACATACTAAACGATCGGGTGCTAAGCTAATGGAATGGGTCATGTCAATCAGATCATTCAACTAATGATGTGACCTCGTTAATCAAATAACAACTCATTGTTCATGGTTAGGAAACATAACCATCTTTGATTAACGAGCTAGTCAAGTAGAGGCATACTAGTGACACTTTGTTTGTCTATGTATTCACACATGTATTATGTTTCCGGTTAATACAATTCTAGCATGAATAATAAACATTTATCATGATAATAAGGAAATAAATAATAACTTTATTATTGCCTCTAGGGCATATTTCCATCACCTGTATACTTAGACAACATGTATGTGAATTATTTCATCCCAACCTATTTTAGAAAGACATCATATAGTTTTGTCATGTCATCCTGTTTAGGTACTCATCATATGTTGAATTATGCCATTATATCCTGTTAAGTTATCCATCATATATCTGAAACTGTGTCATACTATCCTGTTTAGTTAGGCATCATATATGTGAAACTGTGTCATGTTGTCCTGTTTGGTTAGACAACATATATGTGAATTTCCACATTTGTCTATCATACAATGTCTATACGTTCAATTTATTTTCTTGTTTATCAGCCATTTGAATTGGAGGGGGTGATGGCAGTATCTAAGGGAGCAAAAACCCGTTCTTCACAAAAGACAGTGCTACCCGTTGATGCAGATAGAACCATGGTTGTACTGGCCCACAAACTAGCCCCACCACACATAATTGAGACTCTTCCAGATTGCACACTTGCACCGTTGGGCAGAGAACCAGCTACAACCCATCTAACCGCAACCCCAGCGGATAGTAACCCACTTATAGTTGACAAAGCACCATGTCCACCATAGAGTACCCCCACACGAGCAGTTTGTAAAGCTACTGCAGTGCCCAAAGCACGAAGACCACCACAGCTAACCCAAACTCCACGTTTAAAGCAGAAGAGCAACTATTCTCAGGTCAGATTCTGTAGCTATGGTCCATACTCCTTTGCTGTTGCATCACTGTATTTACTCATACCAACTACTTTCGAATTTGAAGGATCCAATTGAAACTCCAATGGCGCAATAGGTATGTTTTAAACCTATTTATTTAACTGGAATGCTGTTCTAACTTCTTGCTCTATGTTGATTTCAGTTTAAGTTGTATAAACAGTTATGTTCTCATGTGATGTTGTTCTAACTTCTTGCTCTATGATGTGTAGTTTCTCACACTTATATTCTGTCTATGTTGCTGTGTCTTAAAAATATATGAGTTGAACTGTGTCTCTATCTTGATTAGGGAACATAAACTAGAATGATATGGACAATATAGTGACCATAGTACATAGATATATGTTTGTTTCATGCTATTATCCTGTCCAAATGATGAGTACAAAATAAGTTTACCAAAATGAGTTTCGTATACTACAAGCTAAACCTGTGATGTGTCTGCTTGTTTCTCTTGTAGTATGCAAACAGAATATTGGAGAAGAGCACCCCACTATGCAATGGTAGAGAAAGTAATGCAGATAAGGTTCAAGATAGTGAGACAAGCCTGTTGGTCTCCAAGAAAGGTGATAAAAACGATCTTGTAGACAGTGAGAAAACCCCACAGTTCTGCGTTTATGTAGTGTTCGAGTTACTAGCCAGTACCGCTGGCACAAGCTCTTCGAACTCGCTGCCTGAATCACTTCGGCTTCTTCAGTCTCAGCTACAAGCTGAAAGGCATCAGTCAGCTATGCTGCGGCAAGAAGCCGAAGGACTGAGGAAGTCCCTGCAGAATTCAGATGCGTACTTTCTTGTGCAACAGCAAGCGCTGGAGGATTTAAGCGCCAAACAAGAGAAAGTTAATAAGCTTGCTAAGCATCTTGCCAGCATTATGGGTACCCAGGATATTGTTTCTTGAACTCTTCTGAAGTGGTTTCAGTTCTGGACATGTTTTGCTGTGGCGTTTATATGCTGCTTTGTTCCCTATATTTGCAATGGTGGCGAACTTTTATGCCCAGTGGATGTAATATCTGTAATAGCAGTGATAGCCTAGCATAAGTTGCTTGATTATTTATTTCCTTGTTGTCTTGTTTATTTGTTTCCTTGTAGTCAGTGCAGTTCTTTTTCCACGGTTTGCTAGTGGCTGCAATAACCTATTTTTTAAAACTAGGCCACAATAACCATGGGCTAATATTTACTGTAGTGCCACTGGGCCACCTACGGGCCATAGAAACAGTGGGCCTTCTACGGGTCGTAGAAACAGTAGGCCTTCTATAGGCCGTAGAAACAATGGGCTTTCTACGGGCCGTAGAAACAATGGGCCTTCTACGGGCCGTATCATCAATGGGTCCTATACGGGTCGTATGATCGATTGGCCAAACATGGGCCAATAACAGGCCACATTATGGCCATAAACGGGCTAGAGTTGGAATCGTCCGTTCATGGGCCGACCATAACGGGCCATCGTTAATAGGCCGTATTTGATGACGCTATGAAAATGGCCCAACGTATTAACGGACCACAAACGGGCCGACTGTAACCATGGGCTGAATTTGGCCCACAAGCAGAAAATGACAGTAACGGGCCGTAAGTAAACGAATGCTGGAAATGAGCCCAAGAATAAATTGGTTGTGAGAAGGCTGAAAGATAACATGGGCTGGAAACGGCCCAACGGAATAACGGGCCGTTAAAGGGTATAAAGTGATGCACTGTTCATTACGGGCCAGTTTCACCACGGGCCGTTAATGGGTGTAAAGTGATACACTATTCATTATGGGCCAGTTTCACCACGGGCCGTTAATAGGCCAAGAGTTACATAGGGCCTCATATGGGCCGAAAGACGTCATGGGCCATACATGGGCCAGAAGTGAAAACGGGTTGGAATCATATTGGATGGCCCAGATGACGCTACTGGGCCTAATTCGAATACGGCGTAACGGGCCTTGGGTTAGCGGGCTGTAAATGGGCTATATGCGAACAGGTCGTTAACAGGCTTTCCATGGGCCGGGCCGCCACCTTTTAACCAAATCAAACGGGCCGGCCTTTTCACAGGAATGGGCCTCTATTGGGCCGTGCCATGTGTTGACGTATCATAGGCGCCTTTTGTCCAATGAGTGGATGACATCTGTCCCAACGATGAGCCGACACGTGTTTCCTCCAGCCAATGATGATTTTACACGTGGAAAATCCCCATTGCTCGGGGCTGTTAACGGGTTATCGGATCCAAAACCCGACCCGATATCTTAACGGTGTTCCGTTACGGTGGATGCCACGTGTCGGTCACCCTTGATGAAAGCACTTCTGTGACGCGCGATTTATCGTCATGGAAGTGCACACTTCCGTGATGATAATTTTGGTAATGTCATGGAACACTTCTACGACAGCACAGGTATGACTATCTTGATTCTGTCATAAAATCGTCATGGATGTACATGCATGACAAAAAGCGCGACCTACTGTGACAAACACGTATCATCACGGAAGTGTATTTTTTTGTAGTGCTTCCCTCTGCGAAGGGCCTATCTTTTACTTTTATGTATTTACTTTTATGCAAAGAGTCAAAGTTTTCCTTCTATTCCTTTTTATTTTTCTCCTTTGGCAAGCATCATGTGGTGAGGAAAGATCTAGGCACATATGTCCACCTGAATATGGATAGCATGAGTTATTATTGTTGACTTCACCCTTGAGGTGAGTACGTTGGGAGGCAAAACTATAAGCCCCTATCTTTCTATGTGTTCGGTTGAAACGTTTTGCTCATGTGTACGCGGTGAGTGTTAGCAATCATGGAAGACTATATGATGGTTGTGTATGTGGACATGCCTAAAGGCTCAGATACGTGACCCTTCCTGAAAAGATGATGCATTATAGTTGCAAAGTTGACTGAGAACACAGTTTGTTGGTTTCTAATAGAGTTTTTGCTTTATACTTCGATTGTGTGATGAATTATTATTTATTCTGAGAAGTATATGATAAAAGTTCTATGATAAAAGTCTTATGTTTAATTTAGTTCTGTTATAATAATCAACATGATGCTTCTATGCCCGTATTTTGTTTTTATCGACACCTCTCTCTCAAAGCATGTCGACATGTTTTCGATTTCGGTTTTCGCTTGAGGACAAGTGAGGTCTAAGCTTGGGGGAGTAGATACGTCCATTTTGCATCATGTTTTCTTACTTTTATTTGTAATTTTTTATCCATAATAATGCTTTTTGGAGTAATTCTAATGCCTTTTCTCTCATAATATGCAAGGTATACACAAAGAGGGAGAATTCCGGTAGCTGGAAATCTGGAACTGGAAAAGCTACGCCAGGCCACCTATTCTGCACAACACCAAATGAGCTGAAACTTCTCGGAGAATTTTTATGGAATATATGAGGAATATTGGAGCCAATAAGTACCAGAGGGGGCCCACCAGGTGGGCACAACCCACCTGGGCGCGCGAGGGAGCCCAGGCACGCCCTGGTGGGTTTTGCTCACCCAGGCCCACCTCCGGTGCCCATCTTCGGGTATATAAGTCATTTTGACCTAGAAAAAATAAGGAGAGGACTTTCGGGACAGAGTGCCGCCGCCTTGAGGCGGAACTTGAGCAAGAGCACTTTTGCCCTCCGGCAGAGCGATTCCGCTGGGGGAACTTCTCTCCCGAAGGGGGAAATCATTGCCATCATCATCACCAACAACTCTCCCATCTTGGGGAGGGCAATCTCCATCAACATCTTCAACAGCACCACCTCCTCTCAAACCCTAGTTCATCTCTTGTGTTCAATCTTCTTACGGGAACTATAGATTGGTGCTTGTGGGTGACTAGTAGTGTTGATTACATCTTGTAGTTGATTACTATATGGTTTATTTGGTGGAAGATTATATGTTCAGATCCAATATGCTATTTAATACCCCACTGATCTTGATCATGATCATCGTTTGTGAGTAGTTACTTTGGTTCTTGAGGTCACAGGAGAAATCATGTTGCAAGTAATCATGTGAACTTGATATGTGTTTGATATTTTGATAGTATGTATGTTGTGATTCCCTTAGTGGTGTCATGTGAACGTCGACTACATGACACTTCACCATATTTGGGCCCAAGGGAATGCATTGTGGAGTAGCAATTAGATGATGGGTTGCGAGAGTGGCAGAAGCTTAAACCCCAGTTTATGCACTATTTCGTAAGGGACCGATTGGATCCAAAAGTTTAATGCTATGGTTAGAATTTATTCTTAATACTTTTCTCGTAGTTGCAGATGCTTGTGGAAGGGTTAATCATAAGTAGGAGGTTTGTTCAAGTAAGAACATCACCTAAGCACCGGTCCACCCACATATCAAATTATCAAAGTACCGAACAGGAGTTAAGCCAAAATGATGAAAGTGACTAGTTGAAATTCCTGTGTACCCTCAAGAACGCTTTGCTTATCATAAGAGACCATTTTAGCATGTCCTTTGCCTCAAAAGGATTGGGCTAACTTGCTGCACTTTTGTTACTACTATCGTTACTTGCTCGTTACAAATTATCTTGCGATCAAACTACTCTGCTACTTACAATTTCAGCACTTGCACACATCACCTTGCTGAAAACCACTTGTCATTTCCTTCTGCTCCTCGTTGAATTCGACACTCTTACTTATCGAACTGAGATACAATTGATCCCCTATACTTGTGGGTCATCATGCCGTCTCGCATGGACGCGGCCGTGGGTGCGGTCACCACGCGCAACGCGGCGGTGGGCGCGGGCGCGACAACTCCCAGGGCGACAGCGGCTACATCAACAACTACAACAACGCCGGAGGCAACAACTACAACAACACTGGCAATAGATCAGGGGGTGGTGGCTTCAACAACAACACTAGTCGCCGCCCCTCCTCCCCCTCCTCCCGTGGTCGCCCTCGCTGTCAACTCTGCAAGAAGGCCGGCCATGAGGTTATGGACTCGCTTTGATAAAGACTATGTGCCCAATGCTTGCCATGTTGCTGCAACTATGCGTGAGCAAGGAGGATATGGTGTGTGGTATGTTGACTCCGGTGCTACGGATCATGTCACAAGTGAGCTAGAGCAACTTGCGCTCCGTGAAAAATATCACGGCAATGATGAGATTCACACCGCAAGCGGTGGAGGTATGGATATTCGACACATTGGTCAAGCTTTTATTAATTCCCCTATGCTTAAATGTGATCTAGTCTTAAAAGATGTTCTTCATGTTCCACAAGCCGACAAAAACCTTGCCTCTATGTCTCGTTTAGCCACTGATAATAATGTCTTCTTTGAAACTCACCCTCGTTACTTTTTTATAAAGGATCGGGCAACGAGGGAACTTCTACACCATAGTAGATGCATTGGAGGCCGCTACCCCATCACATCCGGAGCACTTAGTCGCAAGCGTCGTTAGGTCTACTCCGTCATCAAGCCCTCTTTGGCAAGGTGGCATCAACGATTAGGACATCCTTCTTCAGTCAGAGTTAAGCAAGTAGTCGATAAAGGCAATCTTTCTTTGTCACATAGCCCTATTAGTGATTAGGTTTGTGAAGCTTGTCGATGTGCCAAGAGTCACCAACTTCCCTATCCTAGGTCAAGTAGTGTTTCCCATGCTCCTTTAGAGCTTATTTTCAGTGATGTATGGGGACATGCCCGAGATTCTTTTGGAAGAAAAATATACTATGTCAATTTCATTGATGATTACAGTAAGTGTACTTGGATTTATTTACTCAAGTATAAATCTGATTTTTTTTTCTATATTCCAAGAGTTTCAAAAACTTGTCGAAAGACACTTTGACGAAATTTTTTTGGCATTCCAAAGTGACTGGGGAGGGGAGTATGAGAAGCTCAACTCCATCTTTCGTAGCATAGGCATTGCACACCATGTGTCCTACCCTCATGCCCATCAATGGAATGGCTCTGCCGAGCGTAAACATCGCCACATTGTTGAAGTTGGTCTCTCTTTACTTGCTCATGCTTCCATGCCTCTCAAATATTGGGACGAATCTTTCATCACTGCCACATATCTTATTAATCATTTGCCTAGCAAAGTCATTGGCAATTCTACTCCTTTGGAACGTCTCTATCATTAAAAACCAGATTACAACTCTCTAAATTTTTTTGGGTGTGCATGCTATCCCAATTTTCGTCCATACAATCATCATAAACTTGAGTTTCATTCTACTCAATGTGTTTTTCTTGGCTATAGTAATCTTCACAAAGGCTATAAGTGCCTGGAAATTGCTATTGGACAAAATCTATATTTCTCGAGATGTTGTTTCTGATGAAACTCTTTTTCCATTAGCCAAGCTTCATCCCAACGCAGGAGCTCTTCTCCGTGCTGAAATAGCCCTTCTTCCAGATCACGGGGGTGAATTAACTAAAGTTGATCATGTGAAAAATTCCAAAGAAAATTGTAATTCTGCAGATTTTGGCCATCATTTTATGTGTGCAGATCCGGACGAAACAAGCACGGGGTCCCACACTGATTCGGCTGGCAGCGGCGCTGGATCCCATGTCGATTCCTGCATCAGCTCCCCTGTCCCTGGCGGCGTGTGATCCCAGGAGGATTCCCCTCCTCTGCATGCATCCACCAGCGCGCGGGTGGCCGACTAGGTGGACCCCGCCTGTCCTGACGTGCGATTGGCTGAGGTCGCCAGCTCTGGCGCGGGCACAGGCGCGTGTGTGGCCAACAGCCCCCACCGGGTGGAGCCCGCCAGCCCAGGCACGGGCAGGGATGTATCATCGTGTGCCACTTGTCGGCAGGACGACGTGGCGGCTGGAAGCGGCTGGCGACAGGGGGACACCCGCGTCGGACGCATCAGGATCAGTAGCGGGTGCAGAATTTGTCTCGGATCCGGCGCCTGGATCTTCTATGGATGCGTCTACTGCTTCTGGATCTTCTGTGCCTACATCACCAGCACTACCTCAGCCTCCTCGTCGACACACCCGGTCACAGTCAGGTATTGTTAAAGAAAAGTAGTATACTGATGGTACGGTACGATATGACAGAGTCAAATGTGCTTTTCTTAGTAGTGTTGGAGAACCAAATCATTTGCATGATGCTCTAGCTCATAAAGAATGGAAGGAGGCTATGGATAATGAATATGATGCACTCATGAAAAATAGAACTTGGCATTTAGTACCCTCAAGGAAAGGTAGCAATGTTATAGATTGCAAATGGGTATATAAGATAAAAAAGAAAACCTGATGGAAGCATAGACAAATATAAGGTTGGATTAGTTGCCAAAGGTTTTAAGCAAGGATTTGGCATTGATTATGACGATACATTTAGTCCTGTTGTTAAGGAAGCTACCATTAGACTTGTATTGTCTATTGCTATTTCCAGAGGTTGGAGTTTACGACAGCTAGATGTTCAGAACGCTTTTCTTCATGGTGTTCCCGAGGAAGAAGTGTTCATGTGGCAGCCACCTGGATATGAAAATCAAAGCACACCACATTATGTTTGTAAGTTGGATAAAACTTTATATGGTTTGAAACAAGCCCCAAGAGCTTGGTACTGAAGGTTGAGCGTGCAGTTACAACAACTTGGGTTTACACCATCTAAAGCAGATACTTCATTGTTCTTTTATCATAAAGACAATATTACTATATTTCTGCTTGTTTATGTTGATGATATAATTGTTGCAAGTTCAAGTTCAGATGCTACCACTTGTTTGCTTAAAGATCTAAAGTTGGAATTTTCTCTCAAAGATTTGGGAGATCTTCACTATTTTCTTGGCATAGAGATGAAGCGGATCAAGGATGGTATACTTCTTACGCAGGAAAAATATACTACTGATATACTCAGAAGAGTAGGACTGCAAAATTGCAAACCTGTGAGTACACCAATTTCAACTTATGAAAAACTTACAATTGAGAGTGGGGAAGCACTTGGACCAGAGGATGCAACTAATTACAGAAGTGTTGTGGGTGCTTTACAATATCTGACTCTTACACGTCATGATATTTCTTACTCTATGAATAAGGTATGTCAGTATTTACATGCACCTAGAACAACTCATTGAACTGTAGTCAAGAGGATTTTAAGGTATCTTAAGTTTTCTGAAGGACTTGGACTTCAGATTACCAAGTCTCCATCTCTACTTGTTACTGCCTATTCTGATGTAGACTGGGCAGGGTGTGCTGATGATAGAAGATCTACAGGTGGTTTTGCTGTGTTTCTGGGAACTAATCTTGTATCATGGAGTGCAAGAAAACAGGCTACTGTCTCAAGGTCAAGTACAGAGGCTGAATATAAAGATTTGGCAAATGCTACAGCAAAAGTAATGTTGATACAAACATTGCTCTATGAACTTCGAATCAAGGCTCCACAAGCTGCTAGATTATAGTGTGATAATATTGACGCAACCTATCTTTCAGCTAATCCTGTTTTTCATGCACGCACCAAGCATATTGAGGTTGATTTCCACTTTGTCAGAGAACGGGTAGCTCAAAAGCCACTTGATATTCGGTTTATACCTACTGGAGATCAACTTGTTGATGGCTTCACAAAACCTCTTACTATGAGGAGGTTGGATGAGTTCAAGTACAATCTTAACCTTGCGAAAGTTTCTTGAGGTTTAGATTGAGGGAGAGTGTTAGATGATATTGTATAGAGATAGGAGAGCTATTTAAAGTGTATATCTTTCTTTCTCTTCTTCTGTTCTAACTTCTCCAACCTCCTGTAATGATCATGATCGATCTCATCGATCTCTTGTAAGCCACGACACATGTGATATATATACAACCGCAGCCCGAGCAAAGGGTTCAACGCTGCCATCTACTTTTACACTCCATCGTGGTCTTCATTTTTTTAGAAAAGGAGGAGGACCCCTGGCCTCTGCATCTAGGCGATGCATGCGGGCACTTTATTAATTATTCTCACAAGACATTACAAAGTCATACAAAAGTAAGACTAAAGCCACTGTCTAAGCAACAACTATCGCTACACCTATCCAATTGATGAAGGGGAGTAGATAGCCTGGGCCTAATACCAAACAGACATCGCAGCCAAACCTAAACATCTAAGACCTAAGGTCCCAACCAGGACACCTGCCGGGTATGGGGCACCTGCTAGTCCGGCGCACTCCTCAACCAGAACGTCTGTCGGGTATGAGGCCGCCGTAGCCACCTGCCACCAATCCATCTTCAGAGCTATACTGTTGCATCTACCGTGCCAGGTCTCTCTGCCATCGACACCACCACGACGCCAGACAGTGTCGTCCTCCTGCGCAAGTCCATCCTTGCACATCGAACTCCGAATTTGCACTGCGCCATGCCATCGAGATCCGTCGCCATCAATGTGTAGGATGAAGCACCGCTCCACCAAAGCTGTCGTCCGCTGGTCCGGCGAAGCCAAGTGCACCTCCAAGAATGCCGCCCCCCAAGGAGTAACGACACATGATTGCCACCAACATCCGATCGGCCGATCTAGGGTTTCCCTCGGAGGTATTGAGTGGAGTTGGGAGCTTCACCTCGATGATGCCTTCATGAAGAAAACGATGATAAGGTCATCGTCATCACCGGCTCCGACCATCGATCGAAGACCAGGTTTTCACACGGATCCGTCCCAAGAAATCCACCCGACAACCAGTGCACCGTCTCGACCACCTTGAAAGCCCCAGATCCATCCACCTAGATCCGGCAACCAACCGCAACAACAGTGCCACCGTAGGAGCCCTGGCGCACCGGCCATTGCCTGAGTGTGCCACCACTGGAGCCTAGGAGGAGGGCTCCCGCCCCACCTCGCCAAGCCGCGAGAGCCGTCAAGAAGGACCCCCCGCGCTCGTCACCGTCTCTGATCCGAACCAATCCATAGCAGATCGCCATCACAGATCCGCCTTGGATAGGGACTGCAACACACCATGCCGCCGCGGGAAGCCCTAGCTTCACCAGCCCCCACACTCCAGGGCCGCCGCCCCGGGATCCAGACAGAACATCACCGCCGCCACCAACCATGTTCCGCCGCTGCCGATCGGCCAAGCCACCGGCCCCTGCGACCTATGCCGCCATGACCAAGCACGCCCACCGAGCAACCGGCACCAGCAGATCTTCCACGTAGCTCGCAGCTCCGCCACCTCCTCCCATCACCACGCCACCACTGCGCTGTCGGCGGACTCAGATCTGCCGCGCCGCGCGACGACTCAGATCGGGGAGGAGGGCCCCTGCACCCCGGATGACCCGCCTCACCCAAAGGAACGCGGGAGGAAAGGGGGCCTCCGCCGCCGCCGTCAGCCGCCCGGGGCTTTGCCCGGAGACCTCCTCCAACGGCGGCGGAGGGGAGGGCGGGGTTGGGAGCCCGGTGGCGGTGGGGGTAGGGTTCCGCCCGAGCCGCCCTAGCGGGGAGGCGACACGGGGGCCTGAGCTCAGCATCGCGTTGTTTCCCCAAAGGTATCCACATCTGAAAAAGAAATGGCATTTGAAAAACACGTCAGCCGGGTGAGCAGGAATTTTTTTCTCAATTGTCATCTTATTTCTAATCATCCAAAGGGACCAAAGCAGCGCTGCCACGCATTGCCATAACACCTTAGCATTGGCCCCGTGTTGCGACTGCAACACTGCCAAAAGATCCTTTCTCAGGAGCTCTGTTGGGGAGGAGAAATCGTTTGCAAATCATGCGGCAACAGTCGTCAGTGAAGCTATTTCGTTCGTGGAATCTGTTGAGTTGGTCACGGATGGCGACGGAAAAATTTGACTGTGCAGCAAGACGTCTGCTCATGTAGCGATCGAGCGTGCAGCGGAATCAGCGGACTCAGCGCAGCAGGGCTGTATTGAATCGATCGATCAGAAGCGCCGACGACGTAACGCGGAAAGCTTGGGTGGTCCAGGAGCGCCTTTTTTGAGGAATATGCGTGTGGGTCGGTCGGACGTGCCTAGGACTGGGAATATGCGCGCGGGTCAGTCGGACGTGCCTAGGCTGTGGCCCAACAACGGCTGAAGACCAGCCTTGATGTGGCCCACTATCTGGGCTCAGGTGCGCAGTAGCCCGGGCATTTTGTCTAAAGAAAAAGCTAGCCCAGGCGGGGCTGGCTATTAGCCCAGGCATGCAGTAGTGATGTGGCCCACTGATGTGGAGGCATAGGCTGGTGCGGAGCGGATGTGCGCACGAAAACCATGTCGCAAGTGCTGGAGAGTTGCAGGAGCCTGAGACAGGGACAGATTTGTTGGAGAGAAAGAAAGTTACGCAAAAGACTAGTGCTATCCATCGGAGGGAAAGATGGGGAAAGCTAATTGATCTAAAACCTACAGGAGCACGTGGTGGTGGAGTTTTGGAGATTTTTCATTGATCTTGACACTGGAGTGCATGCGGGAAGGCTTATGTGGTGGACTTTGGCTTTTATTTCTTTTGTACTTCCTCCGTTCCAAATTAGTTGACTTGAATTTGTCTAAATACGGATGTATCTATACTTGTTTAGTGTCTAGATAAATATGGGTCAAGTAATTTGGAACGGAGGGAGTATATGCTTGTACGAGGATGGTAGCGTAAGGGTCTGTGGTGCGTGGCGAGGATGGCGACACGCGTACATGGTTCATAAGAGTATGATGCGCGTCGTGGCATGATCATGCATACAAAGGGCGTTAAGAAATGCACCAAGATGTGTGGGACGGACAAGACGCAAGGTGGAACATGGTTGCATTTGGATAATTTCGGCTGGATCAGACTGGGCAGTCTGATGGATCGACATGGATGTTGGTCAAAGCAGAAAACGTCGGTGATTTATGCGCAGACAACACAGGAGCGTGATGCTGATAGTAGCCGGCTTCTGGGGCGTGGAAACACGTGGTGTGGGTATGAGGGCTTGTGCGGCTTCGACAAGACTATGGTCCAGTATTGATTCAAGGCAGTGTGCACATGAGAGTTTGAAGTCGATGGGCGTGGGGTAACATAGCGTAGCTACATGGAGTCATGTTGAAGGTGGAGCTGGAGTCTGATGGATACTACACTCTTATGGAGAGGCTACGGTGTAGATGCATCGAGAGTTGAAGCCTATTTCAGCGGAAAAACGCAGAACACGTGGATCGGACTAGGGCCAATGGTCTAATGGAGACGTGATACTCAGCATTGGTCGGTGATGATCCATGGTTCTCTACAGTAGGGGTTGAGTGGTGTGGGTACGCGACCTTGGAGACTCGGCCGGGACAACAGAGGCTCGATGCGGTGACAACGGCGAGGTGTGTGTGATAAGCACAGGGACACAGCAACAGACCAAGGCACTAGTGGCCAGACATGTGGCCAGACAAAGTGTGCAAAGGGTGCTGAAGCAGTGTTGACGAGTAACATATTCAAGTTGGTGATTGGGTCTGAAAGATGGACAGGAGTTGACCATGGATAATCTGAGAAAGTGATGGAAAGTCTAAAATTGTCAAAATTGAGAGAGTACATGGTTGCATATTATGTGGTGTTCAGTGCACATGGCAAAGTGTAGATGACAAGTTGAAAGTGCAACTATGCCTGGGTGGTTTTGGTAATTCCTAACAACATATAGCCCATTGAGCTAATGCTATTTTAAGATAAATATATTCAGGAAAGCTCGATGTTTGGCATGGCATGGATCAGAAAGTGGACTCCTCAAAATACTAAGAACACATGTTGGCTCAAGCTCAAGACTCTACATTTTACTTTTAGTGATCCAAAATCACACTGAGTCCATAGGAAAAGCCAATACTATTAAAAGGGGATGAGGTGTTGCTTAATGAGTTACTTGCTCAAAATGCTTAGTGATATGCTCCAAAACCCTCAACTACTTTCTCATATCCACATATGTCCCAAACCAAAAGTCAAACTCGGCCCCACCGAAATTTCCTACCCGGCGCCACCGAGTTCACTTGACATAGCCACTGCCACAAACCCTAGTCATTTCCGTCTCGCCGATAGGGATCTCGGTCTCACCGAGATGGGATTGCAAACTCTTTGTTTCTCTTTGTAAAATTTCGGTCTAACCGAGATGAGCGATCGGTCCCACCGAGTTCGCAATGCAAACTATTTGTTTCCCCTTCGTAACGTTTCGGTCTAACCGAGATGAGCGAATCGGTCCCACCGAGTTTGCCTGACCAACTCTCTGTTTGCCTATTACCAAAATCGGTCCCACTAAGTTTGTGTAATCGCTCTCACCGAGATTACGTTATGCCCTAACCCTAATGGAATCGGTCCCACCGAGTTGACGTGTCGGTCCCTCCAAAAATCCTAACGGTCACATTATGAACTAAATTGGTCCAACCGAGTTGTCTGATTCGGTCCCACCGAGTTTGGTGATTTGTGTGTAACGGTTAGATTTTGTGTGGAGGCTATATATACCCCTCCACCGACTCTTCATTCATGGAGAGAGCCATCAGAACATGCCTACACTTCCAACATACATTTTCTGAGAGAGAACCACCTACACTTGTGTTGAAGTCAAGATACTCCATTCCAACCACATAAATCTTGATCTCTAGCCTTCCCCAAGTTGCTTTCCACTCAAACCCTCTTTCCACCAAATCCAATCGTATGAGAGAGAGCTGAGTGTTGGGGTTACTATCATTTGAAGCACAAGAGCAAGGAGTTCATCATCAACACACCATCAATTACCTTTTGGAGAGTGGTGTCTCCTAGATTGGTTAGGTGTCACCTGGGAGCCTCCGTCAAGATTGTGGAGTTGAACCAAGGAGTTTGTATGGGCAAGGAGATCGCCTACTTCGTGAAGATCTACCATAGTGAGGCAAGTCCTTCGTGGGCGATGGCCATGGTGGGATAGACAAGGTTGCTTCTTCGTGGACCCTTCGTGGGTGGAGCCCTCCTTCGACTCGCGCAACCGTTACCCTTCGTGCGTTGAAGTCTCCATCAACGTGGATTTATGATAGCACCACTTATCGGAACCACGCCAAAAATCTCCGTGTCTACATTGCGTTTGCTCCACCAAACTCCTCCCTTTACCTTCATATGCAATTGTTTTACATTCCGCTACTATACTCTTAGAATTGCATGTGTAGGTTGATTACTTGACTTGTGCTAAGTTGTTAAAATCTACCAAGACTTCAAACTGGGAAAAGGCTATATTTTTATTTGGTCAAGTAGTCTAATCACCCCCCTCTAGACATACTTTCGATCCTACACAAGTACAGAAGGAGGCGGAGTGCTATAACTGTGGGACATGTCAGAGACTATCCGGAAAAAAGGATGAAGATAACTATGAATTTGACTTAGGTTTGACAAAGGGAGATGGTGAAATTCCTTCAAGTTTTAGATAGACGATCAAGAAAGAGCGATGATGTTGAGTTCAAGTAACTCTTATGTGTGGCATTCAATATATGAGTGGTTCACTTTCATGTAGATCAGTGACCAGTGTGTGATGATGTTGCACGGATACTCTGGAAGTTGGGAGCTAAGAGTAAAGTAATGAGGAACTTAATTTTGCTTGAGTGTTGACTGTGAAGAAGACGAGAAGGGCCTACAGTCGTAGGTGGAGTCACATGGAATCTGGGTGTAGCGGTGGTTCTCATGGCGTATCTCAAGTTCAATGTACATGGAGGTTCGACGTATGGACGAATCCAATGCGATGAAGAATATTTGTCAAGATGGAGTTTGTTAGAGTTGTGTCAAATATTATTGTACAATGTAGGTTATAGTTGGACTGTGAGTTGTATGGCATGTAGAGTATGAATTTGTGTCCTAATAGGACGTCATTATCCTAGGCCTCTTATATATGTGTGGTAGACAATGATATAACCTATGCCAACATAATAACACATGAACGCAAGGGGAGCCGACGGTGTGTACCGGCGCCCAGGCGGTTGGGGTGCGGTATTTTAGCGGTGTCATGTGGAGGAGCGCCCGCAGTCAGGCCCTAGGGATGTAGCCATATCGGTGAACCTTGTTAATAAATCTTGGTGTCGTGCCTCGTGCGATTGTTTGGTCCTCGGTAGATCGACTAGAAGCCTCGAATTAATTCTAACAAAACTCGCGAACACAGAAGCACAAAACCTCATCCCTGGAAGGGATCATGAGAGGGAATCGACGGAAGGGACATCCACCTTGCCACTGCTTAGATCAGGGAGGCTACAACATCGATCATCATCATCATCAACAACAACTCCATTCATCTCATTGTAATGGCCATGACTGGTTGAGTGTTGCAAACCGATTCTGATTGTTGCCATGGCCTTGGTTGCGCTCTTGCAAGAGTTGAATGATCAGCTGCGTGTTTGCATTGGTAGCGGCCATCACAGCTTGCCATGCCTCCGGAGGTGGAGGTGGTGGTGGCGGATCCGTATTCGGAGTCATACGCGTTTGAGGAGCCATCCTGGAGAGGGTGACATCCATTAGCATCTTGACAGACAAATATTCAAGCTGAATCAAATGGATCGAAATTGCAACATATAGTCTTCACATCCGAACAAACTGAACGAATGAATTCCAATTGAAATGGTCACACTTCCATAAATTGAGAAGCCACTTAGATAGAGGTAGAAGAATAAAACAACAAGGTACGGACAAGAACAAATACTTGGTGAGGATTATCCAATCACAAACCAAATATCCGCGGAAGAATACTAGAGCTACATGAATTCCCACCTATGAAACTCCCGAACCTTTCCGGTTATGCAATCAGGTGTTGGGGATACAGGGGAAGCATAATATCTCACCCAAAGCTAGCAAATCCTACATCCAGCTGTATCCATCCTTCAACACATAACCAAGAAACCTTCGGAAATCATTTACCTCAACCTTCGAAAAGCATCCGTTATACGAGTTATGGCGATACTCCCGAACTCCCGCCCCAGTACTGGGTGGCATCGAGGTTATGTCCCCAACAACTGCATAAAAGATATTTTCGATGTCGGCGAAACTCAGGTATTCCAGAATTGCAACGATAAAATTGTGACGACAACACCTCGGAGCTCAACTCCCCGGGACACTGCCACAACCCCTAAATGTCAGGAGGCACCAAGAATAATGTTCTCGTCACAAAACCATCGGAATGATTCCAAGATACCCGCGTGATCCTAAAATTATTTTAGTGAAATTTGAGAAGAGAAGAGTCAAAACTCTACGTCAGGATGCCTCACCAGAGCGACGAAGGGACTAAGGAGTAAAAAGAATCCTACTCTCCGATATATATAATCCTGAATGACTCAAAACATTTTTCTAGACTCAACAACGCCAGCGATTCGATCAAGCAGGGGGCTCCTAAGGTCGGGGTAGGCTCTGATACCAACTTGTAACGCCCTCGATGCGGCTATATCTCCCACGTGTCGAAGCACGACTTAGAGGCATAACCGCATTGAAAGCAATGTCTCAAGTGAGGTAATCTTCACAACAACCCATGTAATACAATAAGGGAAAAGGATACATAGTTGGCTTACACTCGCCACGTCACACAAATAGCATAAATATCATTACATTCATCCAAATACACTCAAGGTCCGACTACGGAACCAAAATAAAGATAAACCCCAAATGCAACACAGTCCCCGATCGCCCCAACTGGGCACCACTACTGATCATCTGGGAAAGACACGTAGTATCGTCCTGAGTCCTCATCGAACTCCCACTTGAGCTCAGTTGAATCTCCTAGAATGGTATCATCGGTCCCTGCATCTGGTTTTGGAAAAATCTGTGAGTCACGGGGACTCAGCAATCTCACACCCTCGCGATCAAGACTATTTAAGCTTATAGGAAGGGTAAAAGGTATGATGTGGAGCTGCAGCAAGCGACTAGCATAAATGCTGGCTAACATACGCAAAAGAGAGCGAGAAGAGAAGGCAAAGGCACGGTCAAAGAACTATGATCAAGAAGTGATCCTAGAACAACCTACGATCAAGCATAACACGATACCGTGTTCTCTTTCCGGACTCCGCCGAAAAGAGACCATCACGGCCACACACTCAGTTGATTCATTTTAATTAAGCTTAGGTTAAGGTTTTCTACAATCGGACATTAACAAATTCCCATCTGCCCATAACCGCAGGCACGGCTTTCGATAGATCAAATCCCTGCAGGGGTGTCCCAACTTAGCCCATCACAAGCTCTCACGGCCAACGAAGGATATTCCTTCTCCCAAGACAATCCGATCAGACTCAAAATCCTGGTTACAAGACATCTCGACAATGGTAAAACAAGTCCAGCAACACCACCCGAATGTGCCGACAAATCCCGATAGGAGCTGCACATATCTCGTTCTCAGGGCACACCGGATAAGCAATCCGTACAACTAATACCAGCCCTCAAGTTTCCCCGATGTGGCACTGCAAGGGTCTCTAGTTTGGACCAACACTCAGAGGAGCACTGACCCGAGGGTTTAAATAAAGATGGCCCTTGGGCTCCGGAAACCCAAGGGAAAAACAGGCTAGGTGGCGAATGGTAAAACCAATGTTGGGCATTGCTGGAGGAGTTTTATTCAAGGCGAACTGTCAAGGGGTTCCCATTATAACCCAACCGTGTAAGGAACGCAAAATCAAGGAACATAACACCGGTATGACGGAAACTAGGGCGACAAGAGTGGAACAAAACACCAGGCATAAGGCCGAGCCTTCCACCCTTTACCAAGTATATAGGTGCATTAAGATAGACAAAATATAATAATGATATCCCAACAATAAACATGTTCCAACAAGGAACAAACTCCAATCTTCACCTGCAACTAGCAACGCTATAAGAGGGGCTGAGCAAAGCGGTAACATAGTCAAACAACGATTTGCTAGGACAAGGTGGGTTAGAGGTTTGACATGGCAATATGGGAGGCATGAAAAGCAAGTGGTAGGTATCGTAGCATAGGCATAGAAAAAGAGCGAGCATCTAACAAGCAAAGATAGAAGTGATTTCGAGGGTATGGTCATCTTGCCTGCAAAGTTCTTCAAGTTGACTTGATCCTCGTAAACATACTCAACGGGCTCCTCAATCACGTACTCGTCTCCCGGCTCTACCCAAAGCAAGAAACACAAGAAAAAGGGAGAACAATCAACCACGTGCAATGCACAAACAACATGATGCAAAACATGTCAGGATATGCGGGATGCGATATGTGATGCATATGCATGATTCGGAAAGGAATGATTGAAACTGGCCTCAACATGGAAATCCAAGAGTGCCACTGGAAAGAGGAGTTTATTTCGGTCGAAATCGATATAAAGATCACAGGAATCGGATGCACGGTTTGGAAATGACAAGCAAAACAAATATGGCACCGATCTACGATTAACAGCACGAGACCATCTGAATGCATCAAGAACAACATGCTACAGCACTCCAACATGACAACAAAATACATGGCAGGGATCCACTCAACATGCTTGACAAAAGATGAACACTGAGCTATGGCTAATTCACTCATTAACAGGCTCAAACAAGCATGGCAAAAGTGCAAAAGATATCAGGTTACAGACTTAGTGAAATTTACATCAAGTCGGGAATTTAACATCAGGAAGCAAAGTTTAGAGCACGATAACTACATGTTACAGGAACATATCATGGCAAAGAAAGGCATGGCATGAAGCTACTCAAAGCATACAACAAAAGTCCCTTACTGACCATAAGCCAAAAGGGATCAGAAAATACAATTGCAACCACGTGAACATAGCAATTATCGTTAACAGATTCAGACTTAGTGAAAAACTGGAACATGGCAAAACAGATATCAAGTAGACATGTTTACGAGCTCGATGCACTCACTATAATGCATTGCATGACAAACTAAGAATACACCTAGCAAGTAGACATGGCATAGAAGCTAAACATGGCAAGAACAACAACATAGCATGCATGGATCAACTACAACAAGCTCGGCAAAATTGCTAAACATGTTAACAACCTGCCAGGAACATTTTATAGCAAAAGTAGAGCTCGATTGACTCAAGCTAGGGTGCTCCATAATTGAAAACAAAGACATGGATGGATAGAGCACCATAATATCTACAAAACATCATTACTGATCATGCTGAAAAGATGCACGGATCACTTGGTAGCAACATGAACACATGGCATAAAAATAATGACAGGACAAAGACTTAGAATATTTCTAAGTCCCTGAAATCAGCAACATTAAGTAAGCTACTTTGCATGCTTGTGCTAGTCACCACAGAGATCATAAAAATACATGGCATACACCCCTGTAAAGATGGCATGGCATACTTCAAAACTCGTGTAGAGCTCAAGATCATAGGATGCACACATTAATCATGGCAAAAATGACAAAAGTGCAAAACCTGATAAGAATCTGAAACTAACATCACATAGCCCTCTTCCAACAGCATTTAGGGCATCTAGATGAGCTCAAATGAACATGATGCAATGAGATGAAATTAAGTACTCGTCGAGACGAACATTTCGATATGCTACACGCACGAATCGGAGCAACGGGTGCGGAGATATGACATGTCAAAGTATGCAAAAATAATTAGGGTTTCAGGGCAAAAGTCAACCGAGTTCAAATCCAGATCTGGATCCATCCGGGTCACTGTAGCAGCGCGCCTCCCGAGGTTCGTCGGCGCCGGAGCTGTTCGCCGGAGTTGGGGTCGAGCTCGGGGTCGCCGGGGAAGGAGAGGAAGCTGGGGCGGTGCGGCGCCGGGCGGCGATGGTCGGCGCGGCGGGGCGGTGATGGTCGAGGCGGTGGGGTCGGCGAGTGGCTCCGGTGGCTCGGGGGCCAGGTCGCCGGAGCGGGGCGGCCCGGTGGCGAAGCTCGCCGGCACGGGGAGGAGAGGCGCTGGCCTCGGGCGGAGGAGAGGCGATGGCCTCGGGCCCGGTCGGCGGCGGGAGGGCCCAAGCTGGCCTGGCGAGCCCACGCGGCGGCGGCGAAGTGGCGCTCGGCCCCAGGCGACGTGGCGCGTCCCTATTGGACGAGGGCGGCGGCGGCGCGTCCGGACGTCCCGCGGACGTGTCCGGCTGCGGGAGGAGGGAGATGGACTAGGGTTTGCTCGAAAATTTTGGGGAGTGGCCTTTATATAGAGGTAGAGGGAGCTAGGGGGCTCCAAATGAGGTGCGGTTTGCGGCCACGTGATCGTGATCGAACAGCCTAGGTGATGGAGGAGGTTTAGATGGGTTTTGGGCCAGTTTGGAGGGGTGTTGGGCTGCAACACACAAGAGGCCTTTTCGGTCCCTCGGTTAACCGTTGGAGTATCAAACGAAGTCCAAATGGTACAAAACTTGACAGGCGGTCTACCAGTAGTAAACCAAGGCCGCATGGAAATTCTCGGTCCAATCCGAGAATGTTTAATACTCACACATGAAAAAGAGGTAGAAAGGGACACCGGAGGACATAGGAGCGCCGGAATGCAAAACGGACAACGGGGAAAATGCTCGGATGCATGAGACAAACATGTATGCAAATGCAATGCACATGATGATATGATATGAGATGCATGACAAAGACAAAAGCACAGGGAGACAAAAACCCGACAACGAGGAAATAAAATAACTTAGTGCCGAAAATGGCAAGAGTTGGAATACAAATGTGGCAGGTTACATACGGGGTGTTACAACACTCCACCACTACGAAAGGATCTCGTCCCGAGATCTAGGACTAGAAAAACTCCGGGTACTCACAAGGGAGGTGATCCTCGCGTTCCCAGGTGGCTTCACCGTCGGAATGATGTGACCACTTGACTTTGAGGAATTTGATAGCCTTGTTGCGAGTCTTGCGCTCAGTTTCTTCAAGAATAGCAACGGGGTGCTCACCATAAGACAGGTCTTCTTGGAGATCAATGTCTTCGAAGTTGATGGTGCGGTCAGGAGTCTTGAAATACTTGCGGAGTTGAGAGACATGAAACACGTCGTGCATGTTTGCAAAGTTGGATGGAAGTTCAAGTTGATAGGCGAGATCGCCTCTTTTGCTGATGATCTTGAAAGGACCCACGTATCTAGGGGCAAGCTTCCCTTTGATACCAAAGCGATGACTACCTTTCATTGGAGAGACGCGGAGGTAGACATGGTCTCCGATCTCGAAAGCCAAGTCACGATGCTTGCTATCATAGTAACTCTTCTGGTGCGATTGCGCGGCTTTGAGATTATCATGAATGACTTTGCACATTTCTTCGGCCTCTGTGATCAAGTCATTGCCAAGAAGTTGGCGTTCACCAGTCTCTGACCAGTTAAGAGGAGTACGGCACTTCCTGCCATAGAGAATCTCAAATGGGGCCTTGCCCGAACTCGCTTGGAAGCTGTTGTTGTAGGAGAACTCGGCATATGGAAGACAACCTTCCCACTTCATACCGAAAGAGATGACACAAGCCCTGAGCATATCTTCAAGAATTTGATTCACTCGCTCGACTTGGCCACTAGTTTGAGGATGAAAGGCTGTGTTGAACCGAATGTTGGTGCCCATAGCCTTCTGAAAAGAATCCCAAAACTTGGAGGTGAAGATGCTGCCATGATCTGAAGATATCAACTACGGAATGCCGTGCAGAGAGACAATCCTGGAGGTATATAGCTCTGCCAACTGAGCTGCTGTGATAGATTCTTTGATAGGAAGAAAATGAGCCACTTTAGTGAGTTTGTCGATGACAACGAAGATATAGCATCAATGCCACGCTTGGACTTTGAAAATCCAATCACGAATTCCATCTCAATGTGGTCAAACTTCCATTCTGGAATGGCAAGAGGTTGGAGGAGACCAGCTGGTCGTTGGTGTTCTGCTTTCACTCTTCTGCAGACATCACATTCATTCACGAACTGAGCAATCTCGTGCTTCATTCGAGTCCACCAATACGACTGCTTGAGGTCCTGGTACATCTTTGTACTTCCAGGGTGGATAGAGAGGAGTGAATTGTGAGCCTCGTTCATAATGACTTTACAAAGGTCACCTTTAGGCACAACAATGCGATCCTCGAAGAATAGAGTATCCTTGTCATCAAGGCGATAGCACTTGTACTTGGGTTGACTCTTGGCAATCCCAATCTTCACCTTCTTCACCATAGCATCAAGAAGTTGAGCCTCGCGAATCTGATCTTCCAAAGTAGGAGAGACTTGGAGGTTGGCAAGAAATCCTTGAGGAACAACTTGTAGATTGAGTTTGCGGAAAGCTTCACAAAGCTCTGGTTGGTAAGGCTTGAGAATCAGACTATTGCAGTAAGCCTTCCTGCTCAATGCGTCAGCAATTACATTGGCCTTGCCTGGAGTATATTCAATACTCGGATTATACTCTTGAATTATCTCTACCCAACGAGTCTGCCTGAGGTTGAGGTTTGGCTGAGTGAAGATGTCCTTGAGACTCTTATGATCAGTGAAGATGTCCACTTTTCTTCCCAATAAGAGATGTCTCCATGTTAAAAGAGCATGGACAACTACCGCCAACTCGAGGTCATGAGTGGGGTAGTTCTTTTCGTTGGGCTTCAACTGGCGAGAGGTATAGGCCACAACTTTCTTCTCTTGCATCAACACTACACCAAGACCTTGAAGGGAAGCATCACAGAAAACCTCAAACAGTTTGGATTCATCAGGAGGAGTCAGAACTGGAGCAGTGACTAACTTTTCTTTCAGGGTGTTGAAAGCGATGTCACATTCAGGCGACTAGACGTACTTCACATGCTTCTGGAGAAGGTTGGAAAGAGGCTTCGCGATCTTAGAGAAGTTCTCGACGAACCTTCGACAATAGCTTGCGAGCCCAAGGAAGCTGCGGAGTTGATTCACATTCTGAGGTGGTTCCCAATTCACAATTGCAGACACCTTCTCAGTATTAACCGCTATGCCCTTGGCGGAGATGATATGCCCAAGGTAGAGAACCTCATCGAGCCAAAACTCGCACTTTGAAAACTTCTCATAGAACTGATGTTCTCTAAGTTTATCCAGCACCAATCTCAAGTGTTTGGCATGATCCTCCTTGTTCTTGGAAAAGACCAAAATGTCATCGAGGTAGACCAAGACGAAGTCATTTGTGTAGGCGTTGAAGATGAAGTTCATCATGCGAGAGAATGTTGGAGGAGCGTTGACGAGGCCGAAAGACATGACAGTGTATTCATATGAACCACAGCTTGTTCTGAATGATGTCTTAGGGATATATTCTTCACGAATGCGAATCTGATGATAGCCCATACGGAGATCAAGCTTGGAGAATACTTGAGCACCATTGAGTTGTTCGAAAAGCTCATTGATGTTGGGAAGTGGGTACTTGTTCTTTATGGTCTTCTTGTTCAATGGACGGTAGTCGACACAAAGTCAGTCCGTTCCATCCTTCTTCTTGATAAAAAGAATACCACAACCCCATGGAGAAGAACTTGGTCGGATGAGACCCATATGCTCTTGAATATCGAGTTGCTTCTTCAGCTCCTTCAACTCTTCAGGTCCAAGCTTGTAAGGACGTTTGCAAACAGGTTTCGTGACAGGCTCAAGATCGATGACAAATTCAACTGGCCGGTGCGGAGGCATTCCTGGAAGCTCTTGTGGAAAGACGTCTTGATATTCGCAAACGACTGGGATCTGAGATATGGCATCTAGCTCGCCCTTCTCATTGAGAGAAAACAATCGAATCGTATCATCCTGAGCGGCAAAGACGATAACATCCTCAGACGAATGTGTCAATTGAATCTGCCTGGCAGCACAATCAAGCTGAGCCTTGTGCTTAGAAAGACAGTCCATTCCAAGAATAAGATTGATATCCGAGTCACCAAGGACATTAGGAGAAGACAAGAACTTATAGTCGCCCAACGTGATAGAAACATCCGGAACGAAAACTTGAGAAGTCATTTGACGGGCCGGAGAAACAATAGCCAAAGGTTTCGGCAAAACTTGAGTAACCAATTCATGCTTACATGCAAAAGGTCTCGAGATGAAACAATGCGATGCACCAGTGTCAAAAAGAAATTTTGCAGGAATATCGCTAACAGGAAGGTTACCCATAATCACATCTAACGAGTCATCTGCCTGAGCTGCGTTCATCATGTTGACCTTGGCGTGCTTGGGATTATGCTTGACCACTGCGGTACTAGCAGATCTCACAGGAGGAGGAGGAAGACACCTCTGATTGAAGCATTTGTTGGCATAGTGACCCTTCTGCTGACACTTGTTGCACTTGACCTCCGAGAGCGGACGGTGATACGGAGCACTTGATCTTGGAGCATGAGACGGAGTCTTGTTCTGAAAGCCTGGGTTGGGTGGGTGGGAAGATCCATTGCCACCTTTGCTCTTCTGCTGATAAGGTTGACGGAATAGAGGAGGAGGAGGCAACCAATACTTTTGCTGCTTAGTTGCCACTTGAGTTGAGGAAGAAGGAGTTGCATCTCTGACTCGCTTCTTGGAAGCATCACACTTGAGTTGAGCAGTCTCTTGTTTCAGTGCCATGTTGTAAAACTCATCGTAGTTCTGCGGCTCGAAAAGCACAAGAGCAAGTTGAAGATCTTCTTTGAGGCCACCTCTGAACTGATAAATCATGCTCTTCTCGTCGGGGACGTCCTGCTTGGCGAAACGAGCGAGTTTCTGGAACATGATGTTATACTGGTAAACAGACAAGCTGCCTTGCTTCAGGTTGCGGAATTCCTCACGCTTGCTCTCAACAACGCTCTGAGGAATGTGGTGAGCTTTGAAGTCTTGACGGAATTCATCCCAGGTAATCACACGGCCTCCTCTGGAATCTTTGTATTCCTGATACCACTCTGCAGCTTGGTCTTTGAGTTGGAAGGAGGCAAACTTGACAAAGTCCTCAGGCCTGACATTGCTGCACTCGAAATGCTTGCAGATATCCATGAGCCAATCATCAGCGTCTATTGCCTCGACACAGTTGCTGAAGGTCTTTGGCTGGTTAGCGAGGAACTGGTTGAGTGTAGCAAACTGATTCTGATTATTGCCATGGCCTTGGTTGCGCTCTTGCAAGAGTTGCATGATCAGCTGCGTGTTTGCATTGGTAGCGGCCATCACAGCTTGCCATGCCTCCGGAGGTGGAGGTGGTGGTGGAGGATCCGTATTCGGAGTCGTACGCGTTGGAGGAGCCATCCTGGAGAGGGTGACATCCGTTAGCATCTTGACAGACAAATATTCAAGCTGAATCAAATGGATCGAAATTGCAACATATAGTCTTCACATCCGAACAAACTGAACGAATGAATTCCAATTGAAATGGTCACACTTCCATAAATTGAGAAGCCACTTAGATAGAGGTAGAAGAATAAAACAACAACGTACGGACAAGAACAAATACTTGGTGAGGATTATCCAATCGCAAACCAAATATCCGCGGAAGAAATACTAGAGCTACATGAATTCCCACCTATGAAACTCCCAAACCTTTCCGGTTATGCAATCAGGTGTTGGGGATGCAGGGGAAGCATAATATCTCACCCAAAGCTAGCAAATCCTAGATCCAGCTGTATCCATCCTTCAACACATAACCAAGAAACCTTCGGAAATCATTTACCTCAACCTTCGAAAAGCATCTGTTATACGAGTATGGCGATACTCCCGAACTCCCGCCCCTGTACTGGGTGGCGTCGAGGTTATCTCACCAACAACTGCATAAAAGAGATTTTCGATGTCGGCGAAACTCAGGTATTCCAGAATTGCAATGATAAAATTGTGACGACAACACCTCGGAGCTCAACTCCCCGGGACACTACCACAACCCCTAAATGTCAGGAGGCACCAAGAATAATGTTCTCGTCACAAAACCATCGGAACGATTCCAAGATACCCGCGTGATCCTAAAAAAATTAGTGAAATTTGAGAAGAGAAGAGTCAAAACTCTACGTCAGGATGCCTCACCAGAGCGACGAAGGGACTGAGGAGTAAAAAGAATCCTACTCTCCGATATATATAATCCTAAATGACTCAAAACATTTTTCTAGACTCAACAACGCCAGCGATTCAATCAAGCAGGGGGCTCCTAAGGTCGGGGAAGGCTCTGATACCAACCTGTAACGCCCTCGATGCGGCTATATCTCCCACATGTCGAAGCACGACTTAGAGGCATAACCGCATTGAAAGCAATGTAGCAAGTGAGGTAATCTTCACAACAACCCATGTAATACAATAAGGGAAAAGGATACATAGTTGGCTTACACTCGCCACATCACACAAATAGCATAAATATCATTACATTCATCCAAATACACTCAAGGTCCGACTACGGAACCAAAATAAAGATAAACCCCAAATGCAACACAGTCCCTGATTGCCCCAACTGGGCACCACTACTGATCATCTGGGAAAGACACGTAGTATCGTCCCAAGTCCTCATCGAACTCCCACTTGAGCTCAGTTGAATCTCCTGGAATGGTATCATCGGTCCCTGCATCTGGTTTTGGAAGTAATCTGTGAGTCACGGGGACTCAGCAATCTCACACCCTTGTGATCAAGACTATTTAAGCTTATAGGAAGGGTAAAAGGTATGATGTCGAGCTGCAGCAAGCGACTAGCATAAATGGTGGCTAACATACGCAAAAGAGAGCGAGAAGAGAAGGCAAAGGCACGGTCGAAGAACTATGATCAAGAAGTGATCCTAGAACAACCTACGATCAAGCATAACACGAGACTGTGTTCTCTTCCCGGACTCCGCCGAAAAGAGACCATCACGGCCACACACTCAGTTGATTCATTTTAATTAAGCTTAGGTTAAGGTTTTCTACAACCGGACATTAACAAATTCCCATCTGCCCATAACCGCGGGCACGGCTTTCGAAAGATCAAATCCCTACAGGGGTGTCCCAACTTAGTCCATCACAAGCTCTCATGGCCAACGAAGGATATTCCTTCTCCCAAGACAATCCGATCAGACTCGGAATCCCGGTTACAAGACATCTCGACAATGGTAAAACAAGTCCAGCAACACCACCCGAATGTGCCGACAAATCCCGATAGGAGCTGCACATATCTCGTTCTTAGGGCACACCGGATAAGCAATCCGTACAACTAAAACCAACCCTCGAGTTTCCCCGAGGTGGCACTGCAAGGGGCTCTAGTTTGGACCAACACTCAGAGGAGCACTGGCCCGAGGGTTCAAATAAAGATGACCCTTGGGCTCCGGAAACCCAAAGGAAAAAGAGGATAGGTGGCGAATGGTAAAACCAATGTTGGGCATTGCTGGAGGAGTTTTATTCAAGGCGAACTATCAAGGGGTTCCCATTATAACCCAACCGTGTAAGGAACGCAAAATCAAGGAACATAACACCGGTATGACGGAAACTAGGGCGGCAAGAGTGGAACAAAACACCAGGCATAAGGCCGAGCCTTCCACCCTTTACCAAGTATATAGGTGCAATATGGGAGGCATCAAAAGCAAGTGGTAGGTATCGTAGCATAGGCATAGAAAAAGAGCGAGCATCTAGCAAGCAAAGATAGAAGTGATTTCGAGGGTATGGTCATCTTGCCTGCAAAGTTCTCCGAGTTGACTTGATCCTCGTAAACATACTCAACGGGCTCCTCGATCACGTACTCGTCTCCCGGCTCTACCCAAAGAAAGAAACACAAGCAAAAGGGAGAACAATCAACCATGTGTAATGCACAAACAACATGATGCAAAACATGTCAGGATATGCGGGATGTGATATGTGATGCATATGCATGATTTGGAAAGGAATGATTGAACCTGGCATCAACTTGGAAATCCAAGAGTTCCACTGGAAAGAGGAGTTGATTTCGGTCGAAATCGATATAAAGATCACCGGAATCGGATGCACGGTTTGGAAATGACAAGCAAAACAAATATGGCACCGATCTGTGATTAACAGGACGAAACCATCTAAATGCATCAAGAACAACATGCTACAGCACTCCAACATGACAACAAAATACATGGTAGGGATCCACTCAACATGCTTGAAAAAAGACGCACACTGAGCTATGGCTAATTCACTCACTAACAGGCTCAAACAAGTATGGCAAAAGTGCAAAAGATATCAGGTTACAGACTTAGTGAAATTTACATCAAGTCAGGAATTTAACATCAGGAAGCAAAGTTTAGAGCACGATAACTACATGCTACAGGAACATATCATGGCAAAGCAAGGCATGGCATGAAGCTACTCAAAGCATACAACAAAAGTCCCTTACTGACCATAAGCCAAAAGGGATCAGAAAATGCAATTGCAACCACGTGAACATAGCAATTATCGTTAACAGATACAGACTTAGTGAAAAACTGGAACATGGCAAAACAGATATCAAGTAGGCATGTTTACGAGCTCGATGCACTCACTATAATGCATTGCATGACAAACTAAGCATACACTCAGTAAGTAGACATGACATAGAACCTAAACATGGCAAGAACAACAACATAGCATGCACGGATCAACTACAACAAGCTCGGCAAAATTGCTAAACATGTTAACAACCTGCCAGGAACATTTTATAGCAAAAGTAGAGCTCGATTGATTCAAGCTAGGGTGCTCCATAATTGCAAACAAAGACATGGATGGATAGAGCACCACAATATCTACAAAACATCCTTACTGATCATGCTCAAAAGATGCACGGATCACATGGTAGCAACATGAACACATGGCATAAAAATAATGACAGGACAAAGACTTAGAATATTTCTAAGTCCCTGAAATCAGCAACATTAAGTAAGCTACTTTGCATGCTTGTGCTAGTCACCACAGAGATCACAAAAATACATGGAATACACCCCTGTAAAGATGGCATGGCATAATTCAGAACTCGTGTAGAGCTCAAGATCATAGGATGCGCACATTAATCATGGCAAAAATGACAAAAGTGCAAAACCTGATAAGAATCTGAAACTAACATCACATAGCCCTCTTCCAACAGCATTTAGGGCATCAAGATGAGCTCAAATGAACATGATGCAATGAGATTAAATGAAGTACTCGTCGAGACGAACATTTCGATATGCTACACGCACGAATCGGAGCAACGGGTGCGGAGATATGACATGTCAAAGTATGCAAAAATAATTAGGGTTTCGGGGCAAAAGTCAACCGAGTTCAAATCCAGATCCGGCCGGGTCACTGTAGCAGCGCACCTCCCGAGGTTCGTCGGCGCCGGAGCTGTTCACCGGAGTTGGGGTCGAGCTCGGGGTCACCGGGGAAGGAGAGGAAGCCGGGGCGGTGCGGCGCCGGACGGCGATGGTCGAAGTGGCGGGGTCGGCGAGTGGCTCCGGTGGCTCGGGGGCCAGGTCGCCGGAGCGGGGCGGCCCGGTGGCGAAGCTCGCCGGCGCGGGGAGGAGAGGCGCTGGCCTCGGGCGTAGGAGAGGCGATGGCCTCGGGCTCGGTCGGCGGCGGGAGGGCCCGAGCTGGCCTGGCGGGCCCGCGCGGCGGCGGCGAAGTGGGGCTCGGATCCAGGCGATGTGGCGCGTCCCTATTGGACGAGGGCGGCGGCGGACGTGTCCGGACGTCCGGCGGACGTGTCCGGCTGCGGGAGGAGGGAGATGGACTAGGGTTTGCCCGAAAATTTCGGGGAGTGGCCTTTATATAGAGGTAGAGGGAGCTAGGGGGCTCCAAATGAGGTGCGGTTTGCGGCCACGCGATCGTGATCGAACGGCCTAGGTGATGGAGGAGGTTTAGATGGGTTTGGGCCAGTTTGGAGGGGTGTTGGGCTGCAACACACACAAGGCCTTTTCGGTCCCTCGGTTAACCGTTGGAGTATCAAACGAAGTCCAAATGGTATGAAACTTGACAGGCGGTCTATCGGTAGTAAACCAAGGCCGCATGGCAAGTCTCGGTCCAATACGAGAATGTTTAATACCCACACACAAAAAAGAGGTAGAAAGGGACACCGGAG
Source organism: Triticum urartu (assembly GCF_003073215.2). Classification (NCBI taxonomy): domain Eukaryota; kingdom Viridiplantae; phylum Streptophyta; class Magnoliopsida; order Poales; family Poaceae; genus Triticum; species Triticum urartu. The sequence continues at coordinate 263,866,140 of NC_053028.1, read as the reverse complement.
GACATAGGAGCGCCGGAATGCAAAATGGACAACGGGGAAAATGCTCGGATGCATGAGACGAACATGTATGCAAATGCAATGCACATGATGATATGATATGAGATGCATGACAAAGACAAAAGCACACGGAGACAAAAACCCGACAACGAGGAAATAAATAACTTAGTGTCGGAAATGGCAAGAGTTGGAATACAAATATGGCAGGTTACATACGGGGTGTTACAATGAAGGAACCTAGTATTTGTATAAACTGAACACCGATAAGATATATGATGTTTGTTATATGATTATGGTAATGTTCTTCATGATATTGTGCGACATCGACGGCACAATATTTAGCTTTTGTGGACTTGAAGGATATTATTATCTTTTTTATGCCGAGTTGAAAGCACAACAGTATCAAAAGCTACATCTCTCCTTAGCGGATCATTGGTAAGGGAATAATGGAGTCCCATATGCCTTATGTTGTGTGCACGGGGAGATCCTTAATCACCCATGTACTTCGTCGGCAGGCATTGTAGGGACGGTGGTGGCGTACATGATACAAAGTTGTGACAATATGCTATTAGCTCCACCCACATAATACACATATAATATAGATTACATATCTGAACCAAATGGTGTGTCTCTACATAATTAAGTATCATAAATACTAGTGGTAATTCCAGACTCCATGAGAACCCATTTAGCCCTGCTGCAGTTTCCATCACCTCCATTACTCTCTTGTTCTTAGTTACTAATCTTGCACTCTTTAATTCTTGATTTTGCACACACACATTTGCAATATTTCCACCTTAGCACCGCTTTTACTTAGGATCTTAACTAACTTGCATGCACATTTAGATAAAGCACTATAAGGGGCAAAATACCATTTTCTCATCTCTTCGTGGGATCAATACTCTTACACCAAAACAACTACAAGTAAACCATATGGACTGGTAGGACATAATTAAGGCACCGAGCTAGATGGGTTCTAGGCAGATTTCTATCAGAGGTTCTTGGCCGGTCACATAAGGTGTTTTTATGCCTATGTTTGCAGAATTATACAATGGGAATTTGTCGTTGTATAAGTTAAATTTTGAAATATGATGATAACACCATAATCTTCATGGAATATGCCATTGAGAAGGACAAAAATATAAAACATACTCTCTATTTATTTGAGCCGTCATCGGGCCTTAAAATGAACTTCCACGGGAATGAACTCTTCTTATTTGCTAGAGAGGAAGTTAGTATAAACAACGTTTTGGTTATGAGATTGGCTCATTCCTTTTTAGATACCTTGGTATTCGAATGCATTTTCGTAAACTTCTTAACCATAAATGAAAATGTATTTTATATGGCTTGGAGAAAAAACTTTGGTTGGATAGGTAAGCTTATGGCTTGTGGGGCAAGGCTCGCCCTAGTCACGAGTTTACTAATGTTCATGTTATTCTCCTTTTTGAAATACCTAAAGGGGCTAGGAAAATATTGAATTACTAAAGATCCAGATTTATTTGACATTCTGATAAACACAAGTGTAAATATGGCCTGATGAGGTGAGATGTGATACGTCATCCTAAAGACCAAGGTGGTCTTGGGGTGGAAGACATCGATATTAAAGTAAGTTTATCCTGAGAAAATGACTCTACACGATACTTACTAAGGACGGGGCTTGGCAAGAATTGCTTAGGATAAGTACTTGCATTCTAAAACTCTCTCTTAGGTTTAGGGAAAACCAACTGACTCGAGGCTTCCTAGGGATAAAAAAATGATTTTTTCACATTAGGATCTTTGTGGTGGAAAATGGCTTAACCACTAGTTATGAGAAGAAACGTGGCGGGAGGATACCACTAGCTATGCAATCTCTGTGAATATCATACTAGTACAAATGCACGTGCGTTGCAACGGACGAAAAATATCGTAAAACCTACTCCGTGTGACAGTACACGCCATTTCTTATACACAATTCTCATAAACACCAGTAATAAGTTTATATTGTTATCGTTTTTCGGAGTAATATGATGGAAGAATAGTGGTGCATGGAGTAGTCTAGTAATCGGTTTTATTTATTTACTTTTTGAGAAAAAACTAATATTTATTTATTTTAAAATAAATGAACAATTTTGAAATTTTTAATCTTTTTTATTAGAATTGAAACATGTTTTGAAGATGATCATGTTTTGACCACATGTCTTTTTAAATATGAAATTTTAAAATTTTTTGATAAATTTTAAATATTTGTTTAAGCTAGATTTTTTGGGATTTTGTGCATTTTTTAAAAAACATGAACATACTTAAAAGCATGATTTTTTTAAAGCAAGAAGATTTTGAAACACCCTTTATCTTAAAACACACACACACACACACACACACACACACGCTCGATGTCTGCAATTTAAAACATGATTGTTGGTGTCTAGACCATGTAGTATAAAGTTGAGAAAGTCATAGGATGTCCTTTGATGGCTCCTTCTTCAGCTTACCACTATCATCCGGTGGAAGAGGAATGGTGTAAGTGTTTTTAGCGGGATATACAGACAAAATAATAGTATACCATTCGAGGTTTAATAAATAGTTCAAAAAAATTCTTTGGATTTTCAGAGGATTTAAATGCAAAAGAATTTTTTTTGGATGGAAGAGTAGTGGTGCATTCAAGTGGGATTGTTTATAAAGAATTATTTGTTGTTAATATTTGAAATCAAACATGTTTTTATTATGTTGATTATTTTTTAGAAAATGCTGGTTGTTGGGTTTACAAGATTATGTTCGGTTCTTTTTCTTTTGCTCTATTTAAACTTGGCCCAAAGACCACACACCCCCGTCCCATCATCACCATAAAAAGCGATAGTCCAATTTAATTTTGCTATGGAAGAGCAGGATAACAACATGAAACAAATATATATCTATATAGTACGGTCACTGTATGGTCTATATCATTCTACTTTTTGTTGCCTAATAAAATAACATGGCCAAAGAAAGCTTATCCCTATAAAATCATAAAGTATGGCTATGCTCCATCTTCATCACACAAACATTCAAATCATGCACAACCCCGATGACAAGCTAAGCAATTGTTTCATATTTTTGACGTTCTCAAACATTTTCAACTTTCACGCAATACATGAGCGTGAGCCACACATTTTGCTACCTAAAAGCTATATAGCTTGACTATATATCTCATCGACCTGTTTGGTCAAAGTTAAAGCAGATACATGGTCCATCAATAAATATATGGTGTCGGATTGATTTAGCAGAAGAGAACATGTGAATAATAAACATATATGGTTACAATAGTAGAAAAACGACCTTTAGTACTGATTCGTAAGGACATTTAGTCCTAGTTCAACATGAACCGGGGCCAAAGGCCCACCACGTGGCACGAGCTTGCGCCGTGGTCTGGGGGCTCTTTAGTCCCGGCTGGTAACACCAACAGGGACTAAAGGAATTTTTTGATCTTTTAGGATTTTTTTTTATTTTTAATTTTCTGAATTATTTGACGATTTAGTCTCTAATCACCCATCATAACTGCTCAAGTGTATATCACTCATTTCAAATCATCTAACTTCCCGGCCGGTCACCCATTCTCTCACTACTCCAGCCTGATCATACTTAACTTCCGAGTTCTGTTCCCCCTAGTTAAGTCTGCACTTGGTGTTTTCCTGACAATAGTAAGCTGTCAATCCTTTTAACCCTCAGGAGTTTAGCTTGAGCATGAAGTGACACGTTTCACCGTTTGAGTTTGAAACTATTATTCTAAAAATCAATAATTATTTAGTAACACTAATATTTGTTGAATAAGTAGTTTAACCAGATTTGACCAAAATTCAAAAAAAATGAGATAATTATTTAGTAACACTAATATTCTTGAATAATTATTTAGTAACACTAATATTTCCTGAATAAGTACTTTGACCACAGTTTGACTAAATTAAACCAAAATTCAAAAAAACTAAAATTTGGGCATATCATTTTTCCTTTTAGAATTTGAGAATTCTAAAAATTAGCAAAACGGCCTATGGCCGTCAAAATCGGTTGTTGATTTTCGTGCTGAACATTTTGATATATTATACAGTTTTTTCGACATCGTATGCAAAAGATATAATCGTTTTACTTTTTTATCACACTTTTTTGCAAAACATGTCGAATCTTATGTTTTTAAATATACCTAACTACTAAATGTAGTAACATAACTACATCTCAAAGGATTTTAAGTTTTGAAGTTTTTGTCATTTTCTTTTGTTTTTTAAACTAAAAAGACGATTGGGGGTAGAGTTTAAAAATTGTCCTTTAGTCCTGGTTTGTGTCTCCAACCGGGACTAAAGGTTAGCCCCCTTTAGTATCGGTTTGTGACACAAACTGGTACTAAAGGGGCTCGTGGGGCCCCGGCCTGACGCTAACCTGCCACCACCCCTTTAGTATCGGTTCGTGGTACGAACCGGTACTAAAGGTTCAACACGAACCGAGACTAATGCATAGCTGTTTGAACCGGGATTAATGGTACCATTAGTACCGGGCCAAAATCGAACCGGGACTAATGTGTCTCACGTAAGGTCATTTTTCTACTAGTGTTAATTTCCGCTCCTGAACTTCAGGTTACCGTCTGCCGCCGGATCCACGGCGGAGCAGCCGAGATCCGCCGCCCATTCCGCGACACCTCGGCCCACCAAGGCCAGTGCCGAGGCCGACAAGGCGTGCAGGAAGGTCAAGGCCCTCACCAAGCAGCGGGAGGACTTGCGGGCTAGGCTCGCCTACCGCAAGCGCGCCCGCGAGCTCACCTCCATGCCGGCCAAGGCCACCGTCGCGACGCCAGTTTTTTTAAACGAATAGTTTCCCAGATCCACTTAATAGGGACTACGGGTTGATTTCGCAGAAACAAAGGGACTTTTTTATAAAATTGGCGACAACGTACGACCAGAAACCCTACATGCTTTATTATTAGGTAGAGATTGTATCCTCCGCAAAGAAAAATAATATCATACTGTACAATAGAAATATGTCTTTATTGCCTCGCTAATGGGCCAGGTGCCACTGGATGTTCCACTCTAGAGGCCATTAAGTGGTGAGAAATTATTTTACCAAAAGTTTATTGTGATCTTTTTGTTCAAATAACAATTAAGGTGAAGCAGGGTGAGGAACAACGAATCTTTTATGATAAACAAATCAAATTTGCAAGTTCATTATTACGGGTAGTTCCTACAAAGAATCAGACTAATGACGTATATAATGCTTGAATTATCGATGTAGATGCTACATAGTGGATTCTCATCCTTCAGAGACTACAAATGTAATAGGAGCATCCGTTGACAAAAAGACTACCATAGGTCGTTCTTGGGCAGATCCTGCTCCTAAACATAAGGGATGGATAGGGGAAAAGGGGCCCTAAAAATCATATAAATAAGGTTGTAGAAAGACCGATTTCTTTCTTTCTTTTTTGCGAGAAGAAATACCACTTTCATTCGACGGTCTGGGCGCTCGATTCGATCGACGAATTTGGCGAGTTTTGATGGCTTTGCCCAAATATGTCATGAAAGTCAAATAGATCTTATTGAAAGGTTAACCATGACGATGGTCAACCTTACAAATGATTCCAACAATTTCTCTCTCACGTCTTTACAGTTAAATCAATGGACATGGACCTTATCAATGGCGGTCAACCTGTACACAGCGTTTATTATTATTTTTCCTTATCGTGTGTATACAATAAGCCCCGGCCATGTTCATCAGTTATTATTTTTCTGTCCTAGACCACCTACGAGTATACAATAAGCTAGCTTGGGCAACTTTCTCCTTCACCATCAAGTGTACATGCTGCCCAATTTTGGTGGATTGCTTTCATTCTGAATTACTGTTGTTTGCCTGCAACGTACTGCCAATAACACATAACGCTCGCGCTTCAGTGTGTTTTTTCTAAGAATAATCAATGTAGCCTTTTTTTGTACCCCTTGCAGGGTAAGCATTATGATTGTGATACGCGCAAATTGAAATTTCATTGCTCAACATGAATTGTTAATTTAGCATTGAGTGTTATTATCTGGAATTTCCGGTAAGGAATGGTTTGGTAACCCTGTAGACTTTTACCATACATACAAAAGAATGTACGATAAAGGGAAAAAAAACAAAGATATGCAGAAGTTCTCTGTTAATGTATGCAATGTCTGAAAATGCATGCGAATAGAAGTCCAAGGAGGCAAGGAGTAATTGAAATTCCAAATACTGTTAATTTGCTAACAGAAAGCAAGCATTAAGCAAAACAAAATCAAAAGTCCTATTTGGAAGGTAAGGTCCTGTACGAATTTCGTAGGAAATCCCAAATCCGATGAGAATGGATGTTTGTTTTCCTGCGAAATTCCCACGCTCCAAACAGTGTCTTCACACGCTATGTAAACTACTGCAGGATGCAGCTTATGAACCACCATAGGACAAATGGACACTCCTCAAAACATAAGCATATGCGATGAACAAAACAAAATACGGTTGCCTCCGATCACCTGCACTTGCTCGAGAAGATGCCTCCGACGAGTGAGACGGCATTCTTCCTCTGCTTCTTGTGCTGCTTCTTCTTGGCTTTCTTGCTGCTCTTCATCTTCCTTATGTCATCATCGACCATCTTGATTGTCAGCGCCTCCGAGAGGCTCGGCAGGTACTCGAGGCTGGCCATCCACTCCTCGGCCCTGGTCTCGTCGACCCATAGATCGCTGCGAACCCGGCCATCGCCGTATTCCTCCTCTGCGCCGACCATCGCGGTCCTGCCGACGTCGACGACGGCGAGCTCCTTCCCTTTCTTGAGCTCCACGGAGTCGGAGAAGATCCCCAGGCTGTTTGCGAACTGCATGCCGATGCTGGAGACGGCCATCTCCATCTGCGACTGCCTCTGCTTGAGTTGCGCCAGCTCGCTCCTGGACTCCGCGAGGTCGACCTCCAGCTTCTTCAGGCAGCCCAGCAACGTGGATGACGGCGGGGAAGCCGCCCGTGGCGCGCTGAACTTGGAGCTGGATGCGCTACTGCCACATGAGCTGCCGTCGCCGCAGCCTGCGACGCGCCTCACGCCACCGAAGACCTCGACGGCCTCCCTGACAGACTGGAACGGCCGGGTGCTGTCGATCTCCCCGCGGGCCGTGGTGGCGGTGATCTCCATGAATGGTTCAGATGGTGATTGATGGACTGATGGGATTGCATGGCAAGAATGTGAGAGTGGGGACTGAAGTAGACATATGTGCGTTCTTGGTTTTGTCTTTGCTTCTACTTCAAAGTTCAAACACCAACCCGCCCGAGTAACATGAGAATGCAGGCCTTGTGTCGGCGTCAAGTAAAACCGGCGGTAGAGGGGAAGACGGGGACTTGCGACCAAAGGCAGCATAAAGAGGCCTTCTAGAGCAACCACACTTTTTAGTCGAAGCCTGTGAGCTTTTTTCCTTTTTTACAAGTGGTCGAAGACTGTGAGCTGTGTGAGGGACGGCGCGCCCCAAACACTCCTCAAACGCCCGGATGGGTCGCCCGGCCATGGTCCGATTACGAAATTTCAACTCAGAAGGATGCTTCAGATAGGCTTCAAATGTTCACGCTTGTTATATTTGTGTCGAATATTATGTACGCAAGGGGTTACGTGGACTTGGAGTTGTAATTGGTGTGGTTAGGTACGAATTGTGTAGGAGTCGGACACTTGTATCCTAGGCCTTTTATATACGGAGGGGCACCACACGTTGTAACCCATGACGACTTGATAGCAACAGGTACGCGGGGGAGCCAACGGCTTGTGTCGGCGCCCGGGCGGCCGGTGTTGCGGTATCTTGGGGAGGAGCGTCCGTAGTCATGCCCCGGGGATGTAGCCATATCGGTGAACCTCGTTAACAAATATCGTGCCTCGGTGTGTCGTCTATGATCTTACATTAGCGTTTTATTCTAACAAGTGGTATCATGAGCAAGGTTGCGAGAAGGCTATGCGGAAGATCATCCGGAGGTACGAGGATCATGCTCGACGGGTGCCATGGAACATCCAATTGACGCAAGGTGGAGCATGGCGGCGATCGCGGAGGCGGTCGGTGGTGTCGAACACTTCGGGCAGGAGGTCTGGACCGTTCGATGGGCTGCGGTCGGTAAGGATCAGCTAGACGTGGCGATCGGACCGGCGTAGTGGCTGTTGAAGACGTTGCGGAGGCGACGGATTCGGCTCGCGATCAGACCGGCGACCAGACGTGGGGACGGCTGGATAGATCGGAGTGTGAGAGTATCGAGACGATGCGCTCGGTGTTGTACAAGGGCGGCGGCGCGGCACTGCGGACGGATTGTGTTGGCGACGTAGATAGCCTGGGTATGGCACGGCTCGTGCACGGATGATGCGCGAGGTGGCGTCTGTTTCAGCAGGGTTGACGTACGGTATGCGCGCGATAGGACAAGTTACAGATCGCTGGCGAAGAACCAAGATCAGAGACGGGAGCTGTCGTCGGATACGGCGGCGATCTTTTCAGAGGCAAACGGAATCGAGAAGGTCATGCTTTTGGTTGCGGCGCTGCGTACGCAAGACGGCGCACGGAGCCACGGACGCGTGTGATAGTCGGTCTCGGAAACAGCGGACGTACAGGCAAAGGGCAAAGGATCAGCAGGTCTACTCGGATAAGATGCAGCACAAGGAATAAGATCGTACTGGCGCAGGAGTCCAGAGGATTAACGAGCACGCGGCCAGCCAATACAAGGTGTACGTGCGTGTGGATGTTTTGCTTCAGGGACAAGCCTACCGCTGGTTATATTGAAAATAATAAAAAAGGAAGGTGACGTGTGCATGCAAACTGGATCTGTGTGAGACTTGTTTGGCGAAGTCCTAGCAAAATTGTGACAGGCTTGGACTTGGGTTTCCGTGTACGAGAAGAAAAGATGACGCCCGGGTGATCAGCGGTAATAAAAGGCTGGCCTGGACGAGGCGAACAGGCACAAAAAATAGTCTGCAGGTTTAGAAAAAAAAAGGTGGAGCAGTCAAGTTTCTGCACAGAGCAAGTTGATCTGCGCGTTTTGGTGACAGGTTCCACGGGAATTTTCTGAAGGGCGGACATGGACGTTGTGCTGGTTGTGTGCTGGTTGTATTTCTTGGTAGATCGCGGACTACGGCGTGGCTTCAGATGAGGAATACGGGATTAGTGATCTTTTTCGTGAGGAAGTCGCAGAGGAAAAGAGCGGTAAGACCGGCGGCAACATCGGTTAGATCGCGGCTCGGCATGGCGCCGGGATTCACCAGGTTTGATTTGGAGAAATTCGATGGCACGGGTAACTTCGGTCTATGGCAGACAAGAGTCAAGGATATTCTGGCGCAGCAGGGAATCTTGAAGGGTTTGCAGGAGACGAAGCCGGCCAAGGTTGACAATGATGCGTGGGAGGATATGCAAGTGCAGGCGGCCGCTACCATACGGCTTTATCTTGCGGATCAGGTCATGTATCATGTCATGGACGAAGATTCTCCTAAGGGAATTTGGGACAAGTTGGCAAATCATTATATGTCCAAGCCAGCGACCAATAAGCTGTATTTGAAGCAAAAGTTCTATGGGCTAAAGATGCAGGAGGGGTCGGATCTTGTGGAGCATGTGAATGCCTTTAATCAGTTGGTCACAGATCTAGCGCGTCTGGATGTGAAGATTGAGGACGAGGATAAGGCGCTACTTCTTCTTGTTTTGTTGCCACCGTCCTATGAGCATCTGGTCATTACATTGACACATGAAAAGACAACCGTCAATAATGAGGAAGTCACTGCAGCGTTGCTTGGGCATGAGTTGAGGAAGCAAAAGAATACTATAGAGGAGAGTACTCAAGGTTTGGGGTTGGCAGTTAAAGGTTATCAGGAAGGGACAAGAGGCGGAGAAGAAAAAGAAGAAAAAGGTGCAGTGCTACAGGTGCAAGGATTGGGGACATATAAAGAGGGAATGCCCAAAACTGAAGGGTGCGGCAAGTGCTAATGCGGCTACTCGTGATGATGACTCAAACAGCAGTAGTGATGTTCTCGTAGTATCAAACAGGCGGTCAACAAAAGCTGAAGCGTGGATGTTGGATTCAGCTTGCTCTTTTCATGCGACGCCCAACATGGAGTGGTTCTCTTCGTACAAGTCTGGTGAGTTTAGTTTAGCCTATGTGGGCGATGACACAGGTTATCGTGTTGTTGGAGTAGGTGACATCAAAATTCAGTTTTTTGACGGAGTTGAGCGGATGCTTCGGGGAGTCAGGCATGTGCCAGGGCTAAGGAGGAATCTAATTTCGCTTGGTGTTCTTCATGATGGTGGTATGGAATTCCTTTGTGATCGGGATATGAAGACCATGGAAATCATGGAAGATGGGGTGACTGTGATGATAGGAGAGAGGACGGCTTCGCATCTTTACAAGTTACAAGGAAGCACTGTTGCAGGTGGAGCCATGGGGAGTGGAGCTGCAAGAGTAGCAGTGGAGTCTCACGGTGGCGGCGGGTCTGACCCGTTGGGTAGCTCTCAGTAAACTACAAAGGAGACAACCAAAGTCCGGAGTACATGGAGGTTCGAGCATGGACAACTTCTAAGTGGTGGAGAATATTCGTCAAGGTGGAGTTTGTTATATTTGTGTTGAATATTATGTACGCAAGGGGTTACGTGGACTTGGAGTTGTAATTGGTGTGGTTAGGTACGAGTTGTGTAGGAGTCGGACACTTGTATCCTACGCCTCTTATATACGAAGGGGCACCACACGTTGTAACCCATGACGACTTGATAGCAACAGGTACGCGGGGGAGCCGACGGCTTGTGTCGGCGACTGGGCGGCCGGTGTTGCGGTATCTTGAGGAGGAGCGCCCGTAGTCATGCTCCGGGAATGTAGCCATATCGATGAACCTCGTTAACAAATATCGTGCCTCGGTGTGTCGTCTATGATCTTGCATTAGCGTTTTATTCTAACAACGCTGACCGACACCCCTCATATCCAGCCCTAATATGGAGAGGATATGGGACGCCCGGACACGTCAGCCACGTCGGATCCGGCCCACACTGGCCCACCCGATCCCATATATATTCGTCTCCATCCGCTCGTCGGACCAAACCCTAGTCACTTCACACTCCTTTTCCCTCCACTCCCTCCGTCATCTGAGCTCACCTCCGGTGATTTTCGGCCGTCTCTGGCATGGCGCGCAGCGGATCTGACTCCGACCAGTCCGAATTCGTCGACTGGGGTGTCATCTCATGCGGGTTGGAGGAGGCAATGGCGGTTCGCATTGGACTCCGCCGCTCCCGGGAGGACAACGCCCGGCCGACGGATGGATCTGTCCGGCGCGACTCCATTGCGTCGGCTCAACGGGCCCTCAAGTCCTCTGGGGTTGGATCATCGCAGTCTCGGCAGTAGGAAAATTGCTCCTTCCCCATCACCGGTCGGGCAGACTATGAGTCCCAATGAGAACGGGCAGCCCTTGGAAGGAGAGGATAAGGGCCGCCGAGGCCCGTATCACGGCGAAAATGGCGGCGGTGGAGGCAGCTGATGCGGCGGAACGGGCGGCCGCAGAGGAGGAAGCCATCCGCGCCCGCATTATAAAGAAACGACGGTGGAGTAACACGCGCGCCCTCGCCCGAGAGCGAAATTGGGCGGTCCGTGCCATGGCCGGACTGCCACCATAGGAGGAGAAGGACAACGACCACGAGGACAGCTCCGGCGACGAGCGGATCCGGCTCGATTCCTACTGCATCTTCGAATGATACTTCCGCGAGAAGGACGACAAGGGCGCCGGAAAGGGCAAGGGCAGCCGTGGATGATCTCCACCATAGCCAAACATGCCAAATTTTGATAGTCCAATGGCATGTTTAGTATAGTGTGATGGAGTAGCCGGGCGATGTGTGCATCGACGTAATTGCATGAATTTGTATGGATTTGAGATATGATAATTAAGGTGATCGGATGTGAATTGCATTATTTGAGACATGACCGGTCAGTGTCCGTGGACGTGTCCGGACATGTTCGCAGGCGTTTGAAGGGCCGGATTTGCAAAATCCGGTTGTAGATACTCTAAACACTTTGTATATGTCGTTTTCTTTCTCGTGTAAGTTTTTTTCACGAGAAAATTTTCTATCTATTCATCTTTTATCATAACAGTTAATGAACATAAAAAATAATAATAACTACATCCAAATTCATAGACTATGTAACGACAACTGCTAACACCGAAGCAAGCCGAAAGCGCGCTGTCGTCATCGTTCCTCCTTTGTTGCTCACTGTAATTCCTATCCGGTTGCTGGCTTTGTTGCGGACGTCATGAGCCTTCATTGTAAAAAAAATCAGAGCAACTTTAACAAGCACCATAAAACATAAATCTTTTTAAAATATATCATTAAAAGGCCCAAGTGCTAAAAGGAATTTTTTGTTATTTATGATTTCACATTCTTGTTCCTAGACGTTCTATGAAATAAGAAGAAATCGCAACAACCCACTCTAGCACACACTATAAATGGCATTGAGCCTTTATTTTCCTATGGTGCAGCCTAAAAGCAGCTTGTTAAGAGTAACTCCAACTTGCCGACCTGAAGAGACGCGAGTTTTGTCTTTTTTGTCCGTTTGGGTCGGCTCATCCGCCTCCTTTTGCGTTTGGATCAGCCGTGCACCCAATGCGCGGACGCATTTTTGTCCCCACGGCCAGCCTGCGTCCATTTTTTTTATTTGAATCTCGAGTACATTTTCATCCTCGCGCTTGGGTGCTGCAGGCAGGGGGTGGTAGCGGCGACATCAGGGAGCTGCGAGGGTGGTGGCGGCGACGTTGGAAGGTGGCGTGTTGCGGGGGGAGGTACGTGGGTGCAGACGGCTGGACTGGGAACCGGAACTGGGTGGCGGCGGCGACGGGTGGGGTGACCGGGTGTGCTGGCTATCGATGGGAGGAAGATGAAATGGCCAATGTGCCACCGACTGACGGGCCAGAGAGGACAAGGGCGGGTGTCGCATGTGTCCGTTTCCTGTCCGCGCCCATGCAAACACGCCCAAATTTAGGCCGAATGGGTCGCGCGAACAAAAAATGGACGCGCGTCCGTTTGGGTCACCGCCACATTGGGCTGACTTTTGTATCCGTTTTGACCTAAATGAATAGCATGAACAATTTGGATCGATGCGTTGAAGTTGCTCTAAACTCCTATCAACTTTGTCCCAGTCTCTGGCAAGCTCCCTGATGGTGCATAGTACCGGAAGCTGGTCGTCAGGCCAGTCTCAGGGCCGACAAGCTAAGGTGTAGCCTAGCCCCTCATCCTGCATGAACCCCGTCTTCTAGAAGATCATCACCTTGATGTACAAGTCAAGGACACCCCATTCGAATAGGGTTCTGCGTTAGTTAGCAAGCCATGTAACCCTAGGTCTTGTCTCCCCTTTAATGCGGGACCTAGGGATAGTAAGACACAAAAAATCTCCACCCTAGATGTACTTCTATGGAACTGTTTCTCCTTCAAATAGGTGTGGAACTTGTCTTCTTCAATTCGGTTTCTTCAAAAGCTCATAGGTTGTTGGGTTTCTTCAATGTGATACCTAAGTTCATCCAACAAGCTTTGATCCTTTTTTTTTTGCTTTGGTGATGGATGAACTCACAACGATAAGGAGATACCCCATGGGCATATGAACCCGGTTTTATTTAATTTTTTCTTTCAAAGTGTTAAAAAATTTGAAACAAAATTTCACGCATACATATTCACATATGCGCCACTTTTAGATCCGCGCAAAAAGTTTTGAAGTTTTTCCAGAAAGTTTTTTTGTCTTCTAAATATGTTCCATGACACTTTTTTTTGTCTATATAGCACAAGCCAAGGAAAAAGTTGTTTTTTAGCGAAACTTTCTAAGTGCATCTTTCAACTTTTAAGAATATTTATCCATTTCTCCAGAAAGTTTTAAAAAATTTCACAAGGCTAAACTTTCTGCACACATTTCTACATGTATGTGTGAATTTTTTTTGCAGAATTTTTTATCATTTAGAAATTAGTTTTCCGTATTGGATTCATCCACTTACTTTCCATGGCCGGGGAGCCTTGGCAGGTAGCTATCGACTGGGTTTCTAGATCTTATGGATTTTAATTTCAGCCTATCCCAACTAGTTCGAAACTAAAAGACTTTGTTTGTTGTTGTTGGCGATGGTGTTGGTATTGCCCGACCATGTGTGTTGTCTGTTGTTGATTTTATTGGCATCTGTGTCATCTGTCCTTTAGATCTAATCCGGCTATGTATGCCTTGCTGTTGTTCAGGTTTTCACCTAGTTTTCCTTCACTAAACAAACATTTTTCTTTGGTTTTACACTAGCCTTTTTGCTATGCTTTCCTCCTTTGGGATGTTCTTGTAATACCCTTGTCAATCAAAAATGATTTGATAGTTTTCTTATATAAATAAAATTAAGGATTAAGTGATGAGCGAAGCTGGATGTCAGACCAGGAAGTTTCCCTCCACAGCTTCTAACGAGTAAAAGTATGTTCAATAGATGATGTAGATGTCAAAATAACCGAAATATACATCAGGAAGGCTCAAAACGTTCCCACAATAAATGATGTATGCAAAAAAATCTAAAATTTTGCTCCACCTGTTACATCATCAAGTGATGCAAATATACATCACTTGGTCACGCCCTAGTAAAACACAGTCGCACCGCACGAACGCCCAACTACCTCTAAAAACTCCATTCCCCTGAAGGAAATATGCTGTAGAGGCAATAATAAAGTTGTTATTTATATTTCCTTGTATCATGATAAATATTTATTATTCATGCTAGAATTGTATTAACCGAAAACTTTGTACAGGTGTGAATACATAGACAAATAGAGTGTCCCTAGTATGTCTCTACTTGACTAGCTCGTTAATCAAAGATGGTTAAGTTTCCTGACCATAGACATGCTTGTCATTTGATGAACGGGGTCACATCATTAGAGAATGATGTGATGGACAAGACTCATCCGTTAGCTTAGCATAATGATCGTTAAGTTTTATTGCTATTGCTTTCTTCATGACTTATACATATTCCTCTGACTATGAGATTATGCAACTCCCGAATACCGGAGGAACACCTTGTGTGCTATCAAACGTCACAACGTAACTGGGTGATTATAAAGATGCTCTACAGGTGTCTCTGAAGGTGTTTGTTGGGTTGGCATAGATCAAGATTAGGATTTTTCACTCCGTGTATCGGAGAGGTATCTCTGAGCCCTCTCGTTAGTGCACATCACTATAAGCCTTGCAAGCAATGTGACTAATGAGTTAGTTGCGGGATAATACATTACGGAACGAGTAAAGAGACTTGCCGGCAACGATATTGAACTAGGTATGATGATACCGACGATCGAATCTCGGGCAAGCAACATACAAATGACAAAGAGAATGGCGTATGTTGTTATGCGGTTTGACCGATAAAGATCTTCGTAGAATAT
The DNA here is from genome assembly GCF_003073215.2 of Triticum urartu. Classification (NCBI taxonomy): domain Eukaryota; kingdom Viridiplantae; phylum Streptophyta; class Magnoliopsida; order Poales; family Poaceae; genus Triticum; species Triticum urartu. The sequence goes on along the minus strand of NC_053028.1, from coordinate 263,850,790 downwards.
GTAGGAATCAATATGAGCATCCAGGTTCCACTATTGGTTATTGACCGGAGATGTGTCTTGGTCATGTCTACATAGTTCTCGAACCTGTAGGGTCTGCACGCTTAAAGTTCGATGACGATTTGTATTATGAGTTGTGTGTTTTGGTGACCGAAGTTTGTTCGGAGTCTCGGATGAGATCACGGACATGACGAGGAGTCTCAAAATGATTGAGAGGTAAAGATTGATATATTGGAAGGTTATATACGGACACCGGAATGGTTCCGAAGAGGTTCGGGGATTTTTCGAAGTACCGGGAAGTTACCGAAACCCCCGGGGAAAGTTAATGGGCCTCATGGACCATAGTGGAGAGAGGGAGGCAGGCCACAAGAGGTGGCGCGTGCCTCCCCCCTGCCCAATCTGAATTGGACAAGGGGTGGGGGCGCGACCCCCCTTTCCTTCTCCCTCTCCCCTCTTTCCCCTTTCCCGCTCTCCGTTCGAAGGAGGGGGGGCGAATCCTACACTACTAGGAAAAACCTTATACACAGAAGTTTATCAGTAGCGCGGTTTAAAAATGGGCGCTACTGCTAATTAGTAGTAGCAAGGGGTATAAAAACCGCGCTACTACTAAGTTGATAGTAGTAGCGAGGGGTATAAACCCGCGCTGCTACTGAATGGTCTCCAACAATGCCCCCGGGATAGGCCATAGTAGTAGCGAGGGGTATAAAATGGGCGCTACTACTAAGTAAGTAGTAATAGCGTAGGTAAGACCCCCACGCTACTACTAAGCGTGTCCACCCCGGTCCGATCCACACTCCCACCCCACCACCACCTCCCACCCCACCAACCGTCCCACACCACCCACCCCCCGTCTGTCTCAAAAAAAACGCAGCCCGATCCAGATCCCCAACCTCCTCTCCTGTCCCAACCCACTAGCCGCCGGCCTTCCTTCCACCTCCTCTCCTCCGTCTGTCCGCCCCCATGCCCCCCGCCGCGTGCGCCACGCCGGCGGTCGCGCGCCCGCCGCTCCTCGTCTCGCGCCGCTGCCCGCCCCCGCCCCGGCCCCGGTGCCGGCAACGAAGCCGTCCCCGCCCACCAGGTCCGGGATCCCGCCGCGGTACGACCTCGATGCCAAGTAGGACGCCTGCCTCGACCTCTCCATCCGCCGCGTCACCTACTCCTCCCTCGCCGGCGCCTTCGGAGGCCTCATCCTCTTCCGTAAGCCCCCAACCCCCTCCGCCTCACCTCTCCATTCCCCTCGCTACATCACGAGATCTGTTCGCCGCGCCTCCGTGGGTATCTCATGATCTAGGGTTGCACGAAAATAATGCTCGCGTTCCATCTCGATTGGCCTAATCTGATGAGGGACTCCCTATCTGCATAGGTAGGGCGCGCTCCTCCAGGCAAAAACATTTGGGAACGTTACTAATGCGCATGCCCTGCTTTAGGGTGTTGTAGATCGATTGTTTCCTGCGCAATTGGAGCCCCAAATTTGCGTCGAGTGCTCTGAGATTCCGATGATTGTAAGCAAAAAATCGCTTACGTTTTATTTCCTGTATGTTTGTATTCTGCAGAGGCCAGAGTCTCATTTCAATTGATTCGTCAGCCAGTGTATGAATAGCAGGACGTGCTTGAATTGGGCTAGGCTATGTGATGGCTTTGACTGTTAGCCAGGGAAACTTTTGTTTGTGATTTTATTGGTGTGAACAATGCTTTCCTGGTGTTAGTCATGCTCTCGGAATGGTTATGGTGAATCATGGTTCTGAAAATAATTCAGTCTTACCATCATTTCCTCGTGTCTGGTATTTTTTTAGAGAAAGAACAACGCTTTGTCTGATTGGGATTGTGGTATTCAAGAAAAATGCATGAATAATTGCTAGGCAAACTGCTTACACCATATAGGCTGCAGTATGTGGAGTCCTAAGTCAGTTTCATTCTCGAACTTTAGGGGCTTGTCCATTGATGTCTATGTGATGCTTGTTATCAGCTAATCTCAAACTGTTTCCCTGTATCCTATTCTGTTGAATAACTTGGAGTCCTTTTATTTGTATCCAGAATGAGTTTGATTTCACAAGTTCTATAAAGTAAGCAATGCAACTTGTTACTGTGTATCTGATGTTGGTAAGGGAACTATTAAAAAAGTTATTTGGCTATGTGAATTGTCTGTTTTCCACCCGATAATCCATAATTATTAGTTTGCCTAGCAATTATTCATGCATTTTTCTTGAATGTTCTCAAATTTTATAATCTTATTTACTTGTTAATTATTCAGAGTTGGCATATGCCGAAAGAAACACTTTGAGAAGAACTCAAATTTACACTTCGTGAAGTAACTGTCACTAAATCTATGGTCTAATGCATGTTTGTGACTTGTGTTATTTTATACAGGTAGCCCAACAACCCGCTGGGCATCAGTTGCACTTGGAGCTGGTGTGGTGATAGGGGCTGCGTTCACCAAACTGGTCGGCCCCTAAATGCTCATACATATTCAATGGTTCTTCTCCAAAGTGGGGAAAGGTAAGCATTTCTCTTCTCCCCCTTACCCTCTGTCCGTCTCCTTCCTCCGATTGCTTGCTGCACCACAGCAAGTAATTATTTTTCAGAGAGGAGAAGAGGAGAGGTCTTGCAATCCAACTTACCTGTATTCTTGAACAAATGAAGCACAATACTTTGCAACACCTCAAGTTTCAAACTGAATAAATTACGTTGGACACCTGTATTTACAAAATTTACCTTGTATATGCATTGTGCTTGTCTTTCGTTAGTTAGCAACTCAACTCGACTCATGCTGGTGGCAAGATTTGAAATCACTCTAGTGCAGTTTGCATCTTTGTAACTGAACATGTTATAACATCAATATTAACAGTAAAAAATGGACTTTGTATGTGTAGTATAAGCAAGTTCAAGTGATTTTGCGAATCTGCTTTCCTTTGGTTATGCCTAAGATTTCACAATCATTTTGTATTTAGTTTAGAAACTGAAAAATGAAGAGAGTTGCCTTTCCTTTTGTTATACATGCAGCCATGTGCTCGACGCCACCTGATGCGTGCGTTTTGTGCTCCTATCTGCTTGTCAAGCAGAAATCTGCTGCTGTGATAGGAGGACGACGAGGCGAGTGGCTGCTCCGACCCTGCTACTGCCCACACGATAGAAGGTCCTCTCTCTCCCTCCCTCTCTCTCTCTCTCGTTTTTTATTCCTCTCTCCGATGAGAGTTTGGTGCAACCTACCTCATAGTTGTACCCTTGGTAGAGTGATTTGTTTGACATGTTGTTGATCTGAAGTAAAACTACTTAATCATCCTCTTCCTTTTTTTAAAACAAACCAGTCTTGTCATTGTTTCCCCGTGTATGGTAATTTGAAGAAAGAACAATGCTATTCCTGTCTGGGATTGTGGTCTGTTGGGGACTTGAACACTGCTCTGTTCTTCAAAATTACAGCGTGTTTGCTCCTAGTGCTCAATCATATTCTGTCCTAGATCGTTATCCACCTAGGCCGTTGATCTGCATAATGCAGACTCTCATTGTAATATGTAAGATGCGTGTGATATGTTTCGAATATGATCGATGGTAAACTTACTGACTTACTGATTCCTGAGTTCTATCTTGATGCTTTTTGTTCCAAGTGTTAAGCAGGAATTGATAGGGCTGTCATATGATTTTGTTTAATCTTTGCTAATGTGAATTGTGAAATGTTGGTTAAACTTAATATGATCATCACCAAACTCTCTACCCCAGTTCTGTTTTAGTAGTGACGCAAACTGCTTACAGCATATAGGCTGCAGTATGTGGAGTCCTAAGTCCAAAAAAGAGGTCTGGGCACGTTTATTATTATAGTTATTACTTGGTAAATTTAGTAAGAACAAGTAAGAACTAGTAAGAGTTAAATCAACTGTGTGGGCAGCATTAGCATAGGTGCTCCTGTGTCGTGCTGCTACGTACTTGGTAGTTCGACCTTCTCCACCGATTAGTGAGCTCCGCCACCGAACATAGCTCATGTGCTGTGTTGCTATTCTAGCCAAAGGTTTTCTCTCAATTTATGCACTTTTCCGTTGAGTGCCTTTGTTTTAAACTATGAGATATGCCTATGTTTAATTCTGAAATCTCAATGCAATTTTATGTTGTTGCAAAAGGTAATTTTGGGAAAATTTCCATTGCTGCAGGATAATGAGATGTTGAAGCGGCAGACGGAATCCATGACACCGAAGTGCAATTGCGGCAGATTATCTCTATTTTTCCTTTTCATTTTTCTTATTATTGGAGTGAGAACAGGTAGAATGAGGAACTGTGTGATAATAGATACAAAGAAACTTATGTTTGCAATTGTTAATGACATACATACTTGCATGTTCTTTGAAGTGGTCAATCGTGAGTACCAATGCATAATGATGGGGTTTTGGCTCATTTGTTGGCTTCGGTGTCCAGTTAACCATGAAATAGGATCCATGTCAATTATGTATGCTCTTACTGGATGTGTTCTAATGCTGGTGTAATAATGTGTACTGATTTATTTATTTTAATTTCTAATAAGTTAGTAGTGGTGTGGGGAGGAAACTGAGCGCTACTAGTATAAATGATACTAGTAGCGTTGGTTGTTAACACACGCTACTGCTATTTCATTAGTAGTAGCGCGTGTACGTAATAGCAGTAGCGTGGGTGGCACACGCTACTACTAACAAAGTTAGTAGTAGCGCGGGTTTAACCCACGCTACTACTAACTATTAGCTGTAGCGCCTTATTGGTAGCGCGGGTGCCCGCGCTGCTGATAGGCCTAAAACTCGCGATGCTGCTAGGCTTTTCCCTAGTAGTGCTACTAGGAGTGGAGTCCTAGTAGGACTCTCCCCCTAGGCGTGCCTCCTCCTGGCCAGCCACCTCCTCCCCCTCTCCTTTATATACGGGGGCCGGGGGCACCCCAAAGGCACATCAATTGTTTTCTTAGCCGTGTTCGGTGCCCCCTCCACAGTTTACTCCTCCGGTCATAGCGTCGTAGTGCTTAGGCGAAGACCTGCGCGGATCACATCACCATCACCGTCACCACGCCATCGTACTGACGGAACTCTCCCTCGACCCTCTACTGGATCAAGAGTCCAAGGGACGTCATCGAGATGAACATGTGCTGAACACGGAGGTGCCGTACGTTCGATACTAAGATCGGTTGGATCGTGAAGATGTTCAACTACATCAACCACGTTAACCTAACGCTTCCGCTTTCGATCTACGAGGGTACGTGGACACACTATCCCCCTCTCGTTGCTATGCATCTCCTAGATATATCTTGCGTGATCATAGGAATTTTTTTTAAATAGCATGCTACGTTCCCCAACACCCCCCTCCCACCGTACCATGTCGTCCCCGTTTCGCCCACCCATCGCACCCCCACCGTACCCCAGATCCGACCTTCCCACCCTCGCCGACGCCGGATACGCCGCATGCCTTGAAATCGGCCGAATCGAAGCCGCTCCGCCGCCCGATTTGAAGAAGCTCCGTCCACACAACCTCTGTGGCACTCTTCAAGTTGTCACCCTGCGACTCTGCTGCCTGGTTCAATGCCGCACCCGCACGCCGCCATGCCGCTGAAGGTGTCCAAGAGCAAGTCCTACTAGTTTAGCGTGCGAACTAAGTCATCCGAGAACTTTGCTATCAAGTTCCAGTGCGACGACCGTCACTACTGGCTCGCCACCTACTCGTCCACCGACGAGGCCGTGCGTGCATACGACGTTGCCACTTGGTGTTTCGACCGGCCGAGGGAAGAGCTCAACTTGCCGGAGATTAAGACCCTGGAGGATGCGGAGTTCCTCGCGCTGGTAAATTTTAGGATACAACTGATCAAGGAGAGTCAAGAAAAAGAAGCCGGGGATTCAAATTGCTCCCAGTGAGAGTGATGAAGCAACTCTCGTGAGGTTTGCCGCGGGAGCATTCTGAAGTATGTCTAGGCCGAGCAGGAGTTCTAATGAAAGTGTGATGGCGAGTAGGAGAAGACGATGAAGGAGGACGAGGCCATACCCTCGACGGTGACCCCCGTCGGGTCTAACTCGTCGGACTGGGATGACTGGGAGGAGGAGGACGAGACGTTCAATGACTCCAACAACCACAGTAAAGAGAAGTTTTGGAGCAGTTCAAGAGCGACGGTCAGTTTTATGTTTGATTCAAATGAACCTGGTATATACATTTGGATTATGTTTGAAATGATCTAGTAGTTCAAATAGTTTTACATCATCTCTATACCGGACGAAAACTATGTGGCCACCCTGTCCTATCGCACCGCCATCACCGTCCGCGCTGTTGTTGTTGTCATCGTCGTCCCTCTAGCGGCGCAAGGCCTTCGGAGGGTCGCGACAGCCTTGTCCGGCTGCTACCCACTGTTCACGGCGTTGCCGCTCTGCCTCCTACTGCGCGATGTGGAGTGCCGCCGCGACTAGTGCTAACGACGCGAGCGAAGCCCTGGCGGCGGCCTTGCCCCTAAAGAAGTCGGAGGTCTTGTTAAGAGACCACTCCTCGCCGTACTTGACGATCTTGCTGTTGAGGCGGCGACAACCTCTGGCGTCTGTCTCACTAGTGGTGATGGAATGGTCAAGGACCCACGCGGCGACGAGGTCCGGGTCGTTGCGGACCCATTCTAGTGCCTCATCGGTCTCGGCAAACAAGGAACGGAGGGTGGCGTTGTGTCGTTCGTACCGCGCCCGCTGACGCACCACCTTCTCCTTAGAGACAACGACCCGCAACCCCGGGGCCACCGACACCGGTGCCTCCGAGCTAATGGAGGATGCGGTCGTGCTCCTTCCTTATGGCCGGTGGCAACTCCTCGATGGCTTGGCGGCGGATGCAGCTGGGCGGCGAGTAGGGCCCGCTAATGCACGTGTATCAGTTGTGCACCGGTGGCGACGCAAGCTTGTCCTTCACACAAAGTCAAACCTGGACGCACCGCAGACATGGCTGCAGGGGGGCTCCTGCTTGACCCGCGGGGGTGGGGACATCAGATCGGCTCCTCCTTGACCCGCGTTGACGACGTGGTGCCAGGCCCATCTGATGGAGCGAGCACTCCGCTTCGTCCGTCAGAGCCTCCTCCGCAAGGAGGCGCGACCGTTGCTACGACTGCTAGTCCTCCTCGTCGCTGGAGGAGAGGATGATATCCTCCTTGCCGAAGGAGCCGGTCGTCGAGGATACTAAGGGGTCCAAAGAGCGTCGGCGCCGGCGTCAAGATCCACCTGAGGATGAACCACAGCCTGCCGACACGGACCACCACGATTTCGGCATCGCTGAAGCACAGGTAGCCGCGGACAGGCCAGTCGAAAGGGGTGGTCAGCTCACTTCAATGTGACGCAACGACTAGAGTTGGTTCCTCGGGAAGCTGCGTCCGCATTGAAGTGGCGGTTGCGAAAGGTCGCGTCGGTCAGCATCGCCCTCCCTCTGATCACATACCGCGACATGTCGGCCGCTGCGTGCTTCATGCGGCGTTGTAAGCGGCGCATGCATCGGAAGGGAAACATGGGAGAGGTGGGTTGGGGGTTTGGGTGGGCCACAACAGAAGGGATGGGTGGGGGGTTTGGGTGGGCAGAAGCGGGCTTGGGAGCAATCCGAACGCCCGCAAAGTTTGGTCTCTAATTTGCGGGAGAAAACACGTTCGGCCATCGTGCAGACTGATACAGACTCGCATTGGATGGTTTCTGTAGAAGTGCATGCTTGATACGTCTCCAACGTATCTATAATTTTTGATTGCTCCATGCTATATTATCTACTATTTTAGACATTATTGGGCTTTATTTTCCACTTTTATATTATTTTTGGGACTAACCTATTAAACGAGGCCCAACCCAGAATTGTTGTTTTTTGCCTGTTTTAGGGTTTCGAAGAAAAGGAATATCAAACGGAGTCCAAACGGAATGAAACCTTCGGAAAAGTGATTTTCTCATCAGATAAGATCCAGGATACTTGGACCCTCCGTCAAGAAAGCCACAAGGTGCTCACGAGGGTAGGGGGTGCCCCCCCTAGGACGCGCCCCCTACCTCGTGGGCCCCTCGAAGCTCCACCGACGTACTTCTTCCTCCTATATATATCCACGTACCCCCAAACGATCGGGGACGGAGCCAAAAACCTAATTCCACCGCCGCAACTTTTTGTATCCACGAGATCCCATCTTGGGGCCTGTTTCGGAGCTCCGCCGGAGGAGGCATCGATCACGGAGGGCTTCTACATCATCATCCAAGCCCCTCCGATGAAGTGTGAGTAGTTTACTTCAGACCTACGGGTCCATAGCTAGTAGCTAGATGGCTTCTTCTCTCTTTTGGATCTCAATACAATGTTCTCCCCCTCTCTCGTGGAGATCTATTCGATATAATCTTCTTTTTACGGTGTGTTTGTTGAGACCAATGAATTGTGGGTTTATGATCAAGTCTATCTATGAATAATATTTGAATCTTCTCTGAATTCTTTTATGTATGATTGGTTATCTTTGCAAGTCTCTTCGAATTATCAGTTTGGTTTGGCCTACTAGATTGGTTGTCCTTGCCATGGGAGAAGTGCTTAGCTTTGGGTTCAATCTTGCGGTGTCCTTTCCCAGTGACAGAAGGGGCAGCAAGGCACGTATTGTATTGTTGCCATCGAGGATAACAAGATGGGGTTTTTATCATATTGCATGAAACTATCCATCTACATCATGTCATCTTGCTTAAGGCGTTACTCTGTTTTTAACTTAATACTCTAGATGCATGCTGGATAGCGGTCGATGAGTGGAGTAATAGTAGTAGATGCAGAATCGTTTCGGTCTACTTGTCTCGGACGTGATGCCTATATACATGATCATACCTAGATATTCTCATAGCTATGCTCAATTCTGTCAATTGCTCAACAGTAATTTATTCACCCACCGTAGAATACTTATGCTCTTGAGAGAAGCCACTAGTGAAACCTATGGCCCCCGAGTCTCTTTCTCATCATATCAATCTCCATCACTTTAATATTGCTTTGCTTTTACTTTGCTTTTACTTTGTTTACTTTGCATCTCTATACCAAAAATACCAAAAAAATATTATTTATCATCTCTATCAGATCTCACTTTCGTAAGTGACCGTGAAGGAATTGACAACCCCTAAGCGTGTTGGTTGCGTTGAGCTATTGTTTTTGTGTAGGTACGAGGGACTCGAGCGTAGCCTCCTACTGGATTGATACCTTGGTTCTCAAAAACTAAGGGAAATACTTACGCTACTTTGCTGCATAGCTGCATCATCCCTTCCTCTTCGGGAAAATCCAACGCAGTGCTCAACGCCTGTTTGATTGCCTGTCATGTACAATCTATCGTGAATGGCAATCAACCCATCAAGAAACTCACATAACAGGCCTCTGAGACCGTTTAGCTAGACGAGCTCACCCCGGTCTGTCGACCTCATGCGACATGGCACCGTTACTCCAAAAGCCCTATCCTGTACCGGATCTAGCTGACAAACCAACAACTGACTCGGCCCTCCCCGAGAGGCCCAAGTCCGTGGTTGGGTTTGCTTCCTATTCCGAACAGGAACACATAAGAGGTAGCAATGCTCTAGGCAATGCAACCAAAAGATTAATCTAACACAAGAGACTAGGCAATACGTCAACAAGGGCTAAACATGGACCGAAAGTGGACTTCGATTTAATTGCACCGGCCGGATCTTGAACTCGAGACTTTTTGGCTCTGATACCATGTAGAAGTGCATGCTTTAGTCAATGCAATCAAAAGACCGATCTGATGAAAAAAAACTAGACAATACATTTATACGTCAACAGTTTCCACGGTTCCTACGGCATGATCCAGACGCATGTAGGCGGTTTAGGATAAGCATTGGTATGCCCTAAAAAGCACTTTTTAATGAAGTATATTTTACTCACACCACATTTTGATACCATAGATACTTTAATGCGCCGCTCTCCCAAAAATAAAGAGATACTCCCTCCGTGTCTAAATGTCTTTATAGAGATTTTACTATGAACCACATACGGATGTATATAGATGCATTTAGAGTGTAGATTCACTCGTTTTGGTCCGTATGTAGTCCATAGTGGAATTTCTACAAAAATATTTAGGAACAGAGGGAGTACAAAGTGTACGGGTGGACCAACAGCACGGAGCAAAAGGCAGCAGTGCCAGTGTTACAGGAACGCATGGATTGAGAGTACAGATTACAATGAAAAAACAAAATCGATGCTACAAGCAAAAAGCAACTAGGCCAAAGCTTGTTCGACACCAGCACGGCAGGAGATGCAAGCAGAACTATACTGAAGAACAAAATGCATCTGAGAACACATGCGCTGACATGATAACTTTTAGATGCATTTTAGCCAACACCAAACTAAACCTCTAACTAGAATACCAGGTTGCAGAAGACTGAACCTTACGAGTGGGGTTCCTCCAAACACGCACAGGCGATGGTGCACACAAAGGCTCGGGTCCAAGTCAGCTTCCTTGCCTAGCCACTTGGACGATAACAGCCTCCATGCCATATCGTCCTCCTCTCAATCCTGTTGCTACTGCCTGCCCATGCAAGACCTGGCCCTATCATCTGCCCTTGCATTGCAACCATCACAGCACCTTCGCGCTGCATCTCTTGGATGAGTTGCTCGAGTCGCGGAGTTCGCTGAACCACAAAGCCATACAATGCTCCTGTAGGAGCAGCCATGTTTGGGTGGTCTTGACAGTGGTTGGCAGACATTGTAGCTGCAGCCGCGGTAGGAGCTTCAGTTGTAGGACTCGGCGCGTTGGGTCCAGCCAACTTGGGATTTTGTTCCTGCTCCATGCCTTGCATCTCCGGTTCCTCAGAAGCTTCAAGTCCAGCTTCCATGTTTAACCCTTCTCCCACACTGAAATGTGAAGCCTGTTGTTTTCCTTTCTCCTGTGCACAGCGTCCTTTGCCATGTTGTTCCTCTTCCACTATTCTGCGTTTAAATACCGCCCACAGGTAGGGTTTTCCTTGGAAAGCTGCAACCAAACAAAGACAAACATGGTAAGTCACTTAACCATTGAGCCAAATATACACAGTAGGGAAAAGCTTAGATAGTGATTCTGGATAATTGAACTATATCTATATCTATTAGATGATTATTAGTACGGCTGTGTATGGGTAGGGTTGCGACTAGAAATCAGGAACATCAATCATACTCTGTTACTAGCATCTTTCCAGAAAGAGAAGAACATACTTTGGTGTTGCTCAGGCAGTAGAATAGATGGCAATATCAGCATCTCAGCTTCACCAACAATAGCTCGTAGGATCATATCATTCTCCACGACTTCTTTAACAAGTTGATCCAGGTCTGCATCTTGCCTAGGGATAGAAACAAAAATGATTAGAATCCAAATGCGCAAAAGATGGTAGGCAAATAAATAGCAAAGGGTAATAAACACACCTCATCTCGGTGGGCAATAAATACAACGCAATGTTGTCATCAGTGGGCCTTGATGCCTCAAAGCTCTTAGGCCAAGCCTCCAGTCTAGAAAGCTTTGTTACTTCAACCACTGGCTCAAGTGATCTTGACAAATTCCACACCTTCTCACAGTATTTGGTTGACAAATGTGCAGCCAACGAAACAAATTTTCCGCTGCCTATCTTAATGCTTCCACTGTTGAATAATAAAACAAAAAATAATATCAGCATATAGGGACAAGCATTTGCAACATGTTAAATTGGAAGAAAAAAAGGCATATGTTCTACCTCCAAATAGGTTCATCGATGGGCAGGGAACAATAGTGATGTGGCTTCGAAGGTTCGTAACCATAATTCTGTGTTTTCAATCCAGCGGCACCACTTTTACTACCAGTGAGATTCTGATCACCATCATCATCGTCTTCATCATCAATTACTACAAATCTACTCTTTTTGTTTGTTTGACTACAATTCTCAGTCCTCTTCCTCTTATTAAACTTGTCATCAACGGTCCTTTCATCCTCCCTGAGGCTAGTGTTCTCACTGTTAAGTTTATTAATGGATTTTTTCAATCTAGCGACCCCACGTGCCTCAAACCTTTTTTCCAACAACGGCTCCATCCTCTTACTCTTAGATTTGTACACATCGGTTCTTCCATGCTCCGAAAGGCTAGACATGCACTTTCTACTATCAAGTCGAATGCACCCGTCGATTGAATCAACCATGCATGATGCCTCGACCGTTTGGTGATTTGAAAGTTTCTTACCAGGTAAATTGATCTCCAGGTTGGGCGAGATATCTTCCATGACTTTTTTACCCTTCAAAGCTGAGTTGGAATTTGTACCTTCCATCGCCATCGGATGGTCTTCTTTTCGTGAGTTCTGAACCATTGAAGAGGGATACAATTTCTTTGAAACACCAAATGTGGAATTTGAACCTGCAGAGGGCTTAGACTTTTCTATGTTCCTTGCCAAAGAAGCGGACACACAATTCAACCCAGAGGATAAGGGCCTAGCTTTCATTGATTGAGGAGCGATCTCATCATTGGGCATTGAGTAAAAGGATCCTGACATCTTTGTATTCTTTGACAGAGGAACTTCAACGTCATTTAACCTTGAGTAAGACTCCACATTCTTCGCCAAATAACCCATGCCATTGTTTAGCCTCGAGCTATTACCACTATTTGACATAAAGGGAGAGGATCTAAACTTGGTAGTATTCTTTTGCAAAGAATCAATGCCATTGTTAGGCATTGCGCTAGGCACTGCGCGAGATGGACTAGCCTTTTGGGTATTCTTTTGGAGAGTCTTAGAGAAAGAGGGCTCAGACTTCTCGACATTTCCCCGTGGGGAAGCCGTACCTTTGTTTGGCCATGAAGAACGTGACGAGACATTTGGACGAGACGCTGCCTTAGCATGGCTAGGCTCATCATACGCCACCCTAAACGACTGCTGAGTTCTCTTAAATTGTTCAAGGCACATTTTCTTGAGTTTGCCTGGTGCCTTGCTTATGGATGGCTTTCTCAAGTTTGGACCAAAGTACTTGACACTATGTTGTCTTCGACTCCCCATTTTTCTTTGAATAGTCCCTAAAAAATTAAAAAAATGTGTAAAATATACTTTCTAAACAAATAAGAAACTTGTAAACTAACTTTTACAACAAAAACACTTCTATAATAGTGCCAACCTAATGGTAACATAGTTAAGTGGTGAAGGGGGCTACATTATATGAGATCGATAGCACATCAAAAACATTTTGCATGGCCCACAAAAGTTGCACTTTTTCACAATTGGATTTTTGTGATTCGCACCAATTTGACAAAATGATCTCTATCTAATCTATTCCCGTGACTCACACACAAGGAATGATCTCTATCTAATGACTTCATTTTTTTGGGTTTTTATCATTTATGCCATCGGTTGTGTCCCACTACTCAGTTTTGCCACTAGGAATTTCAACTGCTCAAAAATGCCATCGCTTTGTTAGACACATGTTCAAAAATGCCATTGGGCACCATTATTGTGATCTCAAATCTCTTTTGCCATGTTATAATGACATAAATACCTATGAACCAGCATGCCAGCTCTCCTTCTATCTTACTACAATAAAGTGTGGGGCCCACTTGATCCCAATGACATTCTTATTTTCCTATAAAATTATTCACTTGGTTACTCCTGACAAGTGGGGCCACACTTATCATTGTGAGATAGAGAGAACTGACATGTGAGTCTAGGCTTATTTTTGTCATATAACATGGTCAATGAGTTTGATGTGAAAATAACGATGTCTAATGGCATTTTTGAGGAAACATCTAACGAAACGATGGCATTTTTGAGCAAACATCTCACGGATCGATGGCATTTTTGAGTAGTTGTAACTTTTAATGGCAAAAATGAGTAGTGGGACACAACTAGTGGCAAAAATGATAAAAACCCTTCAAAAAAAATCTCTAATGACTTTTTAGTCATTCATTTTGATCCTAGTAAATGTGTGGGGCTTAGCGATGCAAAAAATAAGGAAATTTGATGACACAAAAGTACAAATACAAGTACAATAACATCCTTTTGCAACACAAACATAAACATTTTTGTGACACCTTAATGGTATCCACCAAACCTTGGTTTATATCCCGACTAATTTTAGAAAGCCCTACTCATGCTAGAGATTAACTATTTAAATTTATTCTCAAAAGTAATATCATTAAAAAAAATATTAAAAATTAGTTCTAGTTGCATCCTATAAAATTGCTTTGGTTTGTCTTTTTGCCATCGTGGCTCGACAAGGGTAGACATATTGTCCTGAGGCCCCTTCAAGTTGGTATGTAGATCAATTCCACAACTGCATCATCGCTACTTTTTATGGCCTGCTTTAGAAGCACAATTAGCTATCTTTGTCTTCACCCTTGTCATCGATTTTGACACCTTTACTCATTGTTTCTATTACCCCACCCACTACTTCACAACCAACCTATAGTTGCCACGCCACCGACTGTTACATGAGTAGACACAATATGACAGCAAAAGAGAGACAAATTAAACTAGACCACACAAACGATGGAGGTACGGGATTATATGCAGGGCACCCTTGAGTTTTGATTCACCTAGCAAACTTTGTACGGCACAAGATTTTACTTATATACTAATATCAATCTCGGTTGTTGTACGGCATGGCAGATCTGGAGGATTTGAGCGTTGGGGTTCTACCCTTTCATTTTTCTTCCAAAAATAAAATACAACGGCTACTCATAGATCATAGCAGGACATTGAAACTAATTAATGTTGAGAGGAGAGAATATGGTCCAGCCAAACCCATGGTTCAGTCAATGTGGATTCATGCCTGAATAACATTCAAATTTCACGGTTTAACTTAATCCTTGTCTTGGCCAGCTTGCTCGTAAGACTAGCCACAGTAGGAGTAACTTCAGCAGTAACTTCAAGTCCAACTCAGCAAATTTGTCTATGTGGCAATGAGTTAATGAAGAGAGAGGTAGTTCTAGTAACTTAGCTAGTTACTGTAACATCACATCTCCCAATGCTATATGAGTCTATAACCTAATAAATGGAGCTTTGCATGACACCACACCTATGTTACTACCCACTATGAAGGTAGTAACATAGTCTAGGGATATGTGTATGTTACTAGTGTATGTTACTCTTCATTGTGGCTAGTCTAAGGGGATGGCTTGGCATGCACAGATCTCAAAAAACGCTGCCCGTTGATGTGTGATTCTTGTTTGAACGGATCAATGCCAAATCAAGCTGACCAACATGAGGTGTTCTCCTACTTCACATTTAGCCATGCATCCCAACTTACAAATAGTCTTCATGTTCCCTATTTCAAGGGTTTCCTCAGCCCGGCCCCATCCGCTTCTGCCCCACTAAATTGGGTCAGTTTCCAACAAAAGAGGGAGCACAAAACAAGCCAGTTGTGCATGTGGGCTGAGGGCGTTGGGGAACCAACCGTTGCAAAAAGGAAGGAGGACCAGTCAACCACGTACATTTATTCCTGATGCTCATGCTTACTCATGCGCAGGGGCAAATTAGTCCAAAAAAAACAAACTAATGCCCTCCTTGGTATGAGGAGAGTTAGGCTGGTCATAGTGGGGAGTAACTTAGACTAGTGTCATATGCATGACACTAGTCTAAGTTATTATCTTTATAGTGCAAAATAACATAGTACTTGTGTCATATGTGCCCTCATTTAATAGCTTGTAGACTCATGTTGTCTTGAAAAGCGCTATGTTACAGTAACATATTATGTTACTACTTCTCATTAACTACTTGCCACATAAGTAAAAAATTCTTGAGGTGCGCTATGTTACTACCTAAGTTACTCCCACTATGACTAGCCTTATGCGCAGAGTAAAAAGAATTGGCGTACACGGAAATTTTAGGTTTGGTATGCAACTAGAAATTACGGTTGGTTTTCTATCTCTTTGTGATGATGGTTGATTTTGATAACCATCCAAAAATATACAAAGCCCTTCATGGCAGGCACGTATGCCATACGGCATCGGAACCATCTACTGTACTTTCGCACATGTACTGTATTCACGGCCTATTTCTACCAACTTGAATCTGTTTGACACAATGTGAGCAATTACAGTGCTCAGACGGCCACATCCCTAAGCAGAAACCAGGTTTCCAGGCACAAACCGGACTGGATCGACTAGGAAATCCTTAAACAATCTTGGACCATTACCCTCCAAGCTCGAAACAAAAATAGGACACGAGCACAATCACAGCAGCAGCAGCAGCAAGAACATGAACACAACCATATGACCGTAGCTCTAGAAAAGAACAGATCGAGAGTAGAAAACGAGCGTTACCTGACGGCCGTCTGCTCCGGCGATGAAGGAACGGAGATCGAGTCCTCCTCGCCCGACTCAGAATCGGCACCTCCTCCACCCAAGAACTTCGCCGTATCTTGATACGAGGTACGAACTCGCCTCTGGCCGCTAGGTAAACCCTAGCAAACCCCGCCGCGAAGCAGAGGACGGCGAAGGCTGGGGCTGGCGATAAAGAAGCAGAGAGAAAAAGCAGGCTGCGCAAGCGGAGGCCGGGGCCCTTGTACTTATAGGCGCTGCTGGCCAACGACGCGTGGGGAGGCAGGAGACCGGATTGGAAAAGAATCGGGGAAACACAACTTCCAAGCAAAAGGATCAGGATTACGACGGCTGCCGCGGAAGGCTATCGATCTGTTTCCAGTTATTACGGCGCGGTTTTACCGCCGTGGCCCGTTGGGATTCCGAACGTGAGTCGTGGACGTTTGCGGTTCGCGATATCTGCGGGGTCGTGCAGGGTGAGGGCCGGGAAGAGGAGACGCATGGCTGGCAGGTGGCAGCCGGCCCGGCCCGTTCGTACTATGCAGCACGATGCATCTAATCGGCAGTCTGTCTCGCCTGTTTCTTTTCCCTTTTTTTTTTAAACTCATCACAGTTTTTATTTAACCCTCCCACTCAGGGATCTCGTCTGAGACAATATGCAAAATGAAATCTAGGGGCACATGCAGCCACGCCTTACATAATTTATTTGACACTGCTTCTCTAGCTAGAGAATGAGCCGCAGTATTGGTCTCACGACGCGCCCAAGAGACTTTCCAACTTACCCTATCAGCCAGCACTTACTTGACATCCTCCACAATTGGCCCCAGCGGTGAAAGATCCTTCTCCGTATTTTGAAGTTTACATACGATCTCTTTGCAATCCATATTGATGTGGATCCTAGCAATATTCAGGTCATTCGCAAGCTGGCTGCTCTTTTGCATGCGAGGAGCTCTACCCTCGCTGGGTCACTTCCCACTGGGATGACATGGCACGCTCCGCCCAAGTAAGCACCTTCATGGTTTCTAAAAATCATCCCAGCTCCCCTACTGTCACTCCCTTTCGACGTAGCGCCGTCGACATTAACTTTCACCCAGCCTTCCTCCGGGGGCTGTCACCTTTCCTTCACCACCGGCTGGGTCTGCTTGCTTGTACGACCATGGATGCCCTGCCACTCGCCCATGAGATGAAACACCCTTCGCGCAATCTCCTCTG
This sequence comes from Triticum urartu, assembly GCF_003073215.2. Classification (NCBI taxonomy): domain Eukaryota; kingdom Viridiplantae; phylum Streptophyta; class Magnoliopsida; order Poales; family Poaceae; genus Triticum; species Triticum urartu. The sequence continues at coordinate 263,833,393 of NC_053028.1, read as the reverse complement.
CTTCTTCAATTCGCTTGTCGTCCCGTACATTATTTCTTGCAAGCCAGAGCACATACGTCCCTTGTACCATGACCGCTCGCTCATCATCTGCGCCTTCTCGCACCACGAGAGTAACCACCGCGACAACGCACTCTGGGGGGCAGACTGACTCCGGCGGGATCGCCACCGGTACCCCCAACTCCGAATGCATTATCTTCCAGAACTTAGCCGAGTGATAGCAGCCCCAAAACCGGTGATAGATCGTTTCCTCCCTCCCACACGCAACGCAGAAGACGCCCTGCTTAATCTTCCTTCTCAGCAGTTCAGCTCCCACCACCAACCCGTTTCTAATCAGCCGCCACATATGGATCTTTACTTTGCCCGGCGCCACCGTATCCCAAAGGTTCATCCATGCCCTATGGTCCGTCACCGAGGACGATGACTCCGGCCGTCCGAAGCTCACCCTCTTCTGGCTCATCCGTAGGTGGTACGCCGAGCGGACAGAGAAAATACCGTTTTTTGTATAGTTCCAAGCCAAGTAGTCATGTACACCTTGCCCTCCCACCGGGATTTGTAGTATCTCATGCGCTTCGTCCGGGGCAAACATCTCCAGCAGTTTGTTTCTGTCCCATGAAATACCATCATCCTCGAGTAAGTCCCCCACCCGGGTGATGCCGTTGATGTACACTTGGCCCAGTGGCCTCAGACTGCCCTTCCTCGGAATCCAGTTGTCATGGTGAATGGAAATTCGGGAGCCGTCACCGGTCCGCCATATCAACCCGTCATTAAGCAGGTCTCGGCCATGCAATATGCTTCGGAAGGTGTACGAACCCCCAGTGGGGCATGTAGCATTCAGAATTGATCCATCCGGGAAGTTCCGTGCCTTCAGTACCCTTCCACGCAACGAGTCCGGCACCCGTAGCAGTCGCCAAGCCGCCTTGGCTAGCATTGCTTGGTTGAAAGCCTCCGGATCCCGGAAGCCTAGGCCACCCTCATACTTACGAGTACACATTTTTCCCATCCAATGCAATGCACCTTCTTACGACCATCCGCTTCACCCCGCCAGAAGTTTGAAGATATAGATGACAGGTTCCCGCACATTTTCTTCGTGAGTTGAAAGCAGCTCATGGTGAAAGTCGGCGTGGATTAGAGTCCATATTTCACCAACACTTCCCTAGCCATTTTAGATAACCCTTGACCCTTCCATCCAGAGACTTTCCCTTTGGCACTATCCTTGACATATTTGAAAGACCCATCCTTTGACCTCCCCACCACCGTAGGGAGTCCCAAATAACGCTCGCTCAAGGCTTCCTCCGATATTCCAATCGCTTGAATGAGCTCGTCCTTAACATCATCCTGAGTGTCCTTTCTGAAAATGATCGCAGATTTCTATAAGTTAACCTTTTGGCCCGATGCAACTTCATAGTCCTGCAAGATTGAGCGAAGCGTCTCAAAACTGTCTCTTGAACCCTCCAGGAAGACCATGCTATCATCGGCAAAGAGAAGGTGGGTAACCGTAGGTCCGCCCCCTCCAAAAGACACTCCTTTGATATTGTTTTCCTCTTGAGCATGCTTTAGCAAGGCGGAGAAACCCTCCACACAGAATAAGAATAGATATGGGGAGAGAGGATCCCCCTGTCGAAGTCCTCGTGAGGGAAGAAACCGTTCAGACAGATCTCCATTAAGCTTAACCGAGAACATTGCGGATTTCACACATCTCATAACCATCTCCGTCCAGTGACCAGAGAAGCCAAATTTGTGCAACATTTGTTCAAGGAATTCCCACTCAACTCTGTCATATGCCTTCATCATATCCAACTTAACCGCACAGATGGGCTTCCTTCGCTTCCTCTTCCTTATAGCATGCACACACTCATACGCCACCAGAACATTATCAGTGATGAGCCTTCCCGGTACTAACGCACTCTGCTCCTCAGAGATCATCAACGGAAGAACCACTTTGAGGCGATTGGCCAGTGCCTTCGCCGCAATCTTATATAGCACGTTACATAAACTGATGGGTCTGAATTGTGACAATTGCTCTGGTGACTTCACTTTCGGGATCATAACTAAAACCGTATCATTAAAGTCATCAGGAGCAGCTGTCCCATCAAGGAATTCACGCACCGCACCACAAACATCGTCCTTAACCAATGCCCAGTGGCGTTGGTAGAACATGGCCGGGAGCCCGTCCAGGCCTGGAGCCTTCGACGGCCCCATCTGGAAAAGGGCCACCTCGATCTCCTTATCTGTGAATGGCGCGCATAGTTTTGCATTCATCTCCTCAGTCACCATTGCATCAATGTGTTGCAGCACCCTTTCCGCACTCTGTGATCCCTCCGATGCAAATAACTGTGCATAGAACTGGGCCGCCATCGCTCTCATCCCCTCGTCATCTGTACACTTCGTCCCATCATCTCGCTGTAGCGTCTTGACGGTGTTCTTTCTCTTCCGGTGCGAGGCCCGGTTTTGGAAATACTTAGTATTCTGATCTCCGTCCTGAAGCCAATCAACATGTGAGCGCTGTTTATAGTACACCTCCTCCCTCTCGTAGAGCTCGTGGAGCTGGTCCTCTATATCCTTGATCTCCTGTCGATAACCCGTCCTAGCAAACCGCTCTTTTGCTTCCATCAGCTGAGCTTTGAGGTGCGCAATTTGCCTTTTGATCGATCCAAAAACCCTTCGGCTCCATTCCTGCATCGCCGACGTCGCAGCTTTTAAGGTGCTGCATGCTGTCGTGAGTCGGCCCCCTCTCTGATTGGCTGCATGCGCATCCCCCATGCATTGGTGACCATGGCCTCATAATCATCATGGTGCGTCCACGCTGCTTCATAAAGAAACCGTCGCTGTCCCCTCGCCCGGACGCCCTCCCCTGTCAAAAGTGCTTTGACTAATAAAGCTTGGTGGTCTGACTCTTCTGTCATCACATGTAGCACTTCCGTTGCTGGGAAAGCTTGAGCAAAGTCTGCATTGCATGTCGCCCTGTCTAGCCGCACTTGGACATTGTCACCCGCATCCCGCTTGTTATCCCATGTGAACGGATACCCCGAGAAGCCAAGATCTGCCAGACCGCAGTCGGTTAGGCATTCTTCAAACATTTCCATTTGCGCCCTTTTCCTTTTTTACCAGGCATGTGAACTTAGCAATAGGATGTGACCGGTCGTAGTTATTAGTGCAACTCCGACTCCAACTCCGACAGCCAATTTATTCTTTTTCGTCCGTTTGAATCTGTTTGGCGTTGTCCGACGCAAGCCTTGACGCTCGTCTATGGTGAGGGCTCCATCGGTGGTCGTTGATGGTGGAGTCAGAGTCGCCCTGGCGGAGGTGTGACGACGATGACACCGGATTGCTACCTCGACGCTTTTCTTCTTGACGGCGTGTGTGCGTTCTTGTGTGGGTTGCCAGGTCGCCCGGGATGTCCTGTGTGGGCATGTTGTGACGGTTTTCGTCCAGTTTTCTGTTAATTAACCGGACAATTCTCTTCTTCTTTATTAATGAGATGAGGCAAAACTTTTGCCTCCGTTTCAAAAAAAATCCGCAGTACGCTCGTCGTCCGCTCAGTTTTGCGTTTGGGTCAGCCGAGTGTTCGATGCGTCTGATCCATTTCGTGTCCTTAAAATAGGCATGTGATTATCGATCATGCCAGCTATCATGTCATCGCCTAGAGTTCATTCTGACGTCATGTCGGCGATCAACATACATGTTAGCTCAAAAAAACATCACATAGTTCGTATTGGCACACCTGTCAACGACCGGCACACATGCCGGTGCAAAAAGGGGGCAGGAGTTCAACCATGCCGTCTCAGCCGTGGTCATGCCAGCATACTTGTCGACAAAAAAAAGATGATGCTCCACATCATAGATCACTCGTCATCGAACTTGAGCATGTCGCCCTGCATCTTCTCGAACCATGGCCTCATCCTCGGCGACACCGTGCTCAAGTCCACCTTCATGATCTCCACCCCCGTCAGCATGCTAGCGAGCGCCACTTCTTTTGACTTGGTCTTGCCATTGGCGGCCTCGATCTCGAGCATTTTCGCTTGATTCTCCGCCTTCATCTCGAGCATCTTGGCTTGCTTCTCCGCTTCGAGCTTAAGCCATATCCTTTGGATCTCCATGAAGGAGTTCATTTGCTCTTCCTTGTCTTGTCGGCGCTTCTTCTCCCTTGTGTCCTTCTTGTTCACCATGCCTTCCAAAGTGACATGCAAGTTCTCAGTTTCAATCGACACCGCTTTGCGCTTGTCCTCCTTCTTGGAGTTGGTATTCCCCCGCAGCCATGGCTTGTTGCCCTCTTCATGCTCCTTGAAGGCCCCCCCCCCCCCCCCGCGCCTTGGAGGCGGTATATTGCGCCTTGAACTTCTCCTCCGTTGCTGATCATCCAACAATGACTGAGGTTGAAGGACTTGTCGTCATGTTGGGCCTTGAATGACTCCAAAGTTTGGAATGCCTAGAAATGAATAGCATGTAAGCATATGGGCAAATGGACATGCAAGCACAAACGGAAACGAATACGGAGAGGGCGCATGTATACCATATCTTTGAGGCCAAGGCCGCTCACGGGACGTGCTTGGATGCTCTCAAGGGTGGCACAAAACTTGTTGCATTCTTATTGTATCACCCTCCATCGCTTCGAGAGGGATACCCACCCCCGCTTCCTCTCCATTTGGTAGGGCACGAACTTCTTGCGTTCATGGTACTCACGATGAACATGAAGCCAAAAGGTAGATGTCTTTTGCTCGGCGCCAACCTTGGGGTCTTGTCCAATGTCCCTCCAACACTCACAAATGAGTTTGTCTTCCGGTTGCGTGTATGCCTTCGTCCACTTGCTTTTGTGCTTCTTGTTTGCGATGGCTTGGTTGGTGAGCTCGTCCTCGAACAAAGGCTCCCCGTCGATGTCCATCTCATCTTCTTCCTCAAGGCCGTAGTCCTCCGGGAATTCGTGGTCGAGCGGGAAGGTGTTTCCCAAGCCGACCTGGTCTTGCATGAACGGGTCGTCCATGCTAGCTTGATCAAAGGTGGCGGGCATGAAGGGTGCTCGGCCGTATTGGCTTTGGGTCTCGTCAGGACCGAAAGCAACCACGCCTACACCGCCTGCGGAGGAAGCGGCTCCCAAACCGCCTTGGAAGATGATGTTCTCGATGATGAAAATGGTTGGCCGTCTCGTCGTCACCGGTGGCCGGAATTTTGTCGAACAGGTTGCGGGCGTCGGGAAGCTTATCGGCTGGCATCTCCCGCAGTCGTTTCCTCGCCCCTCTGGAGGATGATCCACCGGCCACCGGTGTGGTGTTGTGGTCGATGGCCATAGCCGCGGGCGTGGACGGCGCCACCATGCTCACCTCCGGCGAGCATTTCTCGAAGAAACGGGAGGCCTGCGGATAGACATGGAAGCCGGGAATCGGCTGGGTGGGAGAAGCGTGCGACAACTCTGGCAGTACCACCCGAGGTAATGCCGATGAGCCCGTGTTGGCTGCCGCCACAGCGGCGCTGACGAGCCCGTGATGGCCAGTGTTTAACCCTAGGTAGAGCAGGGCCTCCCTCGTTGCCGCGGCCACTCGGGCATTGGTTTCCTCCTGTTGTGCGGCGGCGGAAAGGGCCGCGGCTTCGAGATTGCGGTCCTTCGCGTGCCTTCGACCCTTCCTCTTAGCCGACTACAAGACCCGCTCCTTGGGCGTCAAATGCTTATTCTTCGGCGGCGCCGCAGTCTTGCGGGGCGCGCGGGGCTTGCCTTTGGGAGGCGACGGAGGTGAGGCCGCAGGAGGCGAGGCTGGCGGCGGTGTCGAGGTCAGCACGTCGTCCATGGAGAGAGGCCGGTAGCTTTTTGGGAAAGTGGGGGGGAATGATTGTGGTTGTGCCGCCAACTGGCGGTCCAGGGGGAGGAGTAGTCGGGCGTCGCGTGCATTCGTTTTGTGTCCACACCGATGCAAATGAGGCTCAAATTTGGACTAGGAATGGGTCGGCAGGCGGATGAAAAGTGGATGCGCTTCCGTTTGGGTCGGCACGTTGGGCCGGTTTTTTTGTCCGTTTTACCGCCGTGGCCCAAACGTGAATCATGGACTTTTTGTTCGCGACATCTATTTCTCGCGTTAAGCGAGAGGAGAGGGAAACTCTCGCTTAATGTGCTACAGTGTCGGGCCGGCCCACTGGTCCAGGGGGGTAGTTGGGCGTCGCGTGCATTCGTTTGGTGTCCACGCCGACGCAAATGAGGCTTAAATTTGAACCTGGAATGGGTCGGCAGGCGGATGATATGTGGACACGCGTCTGTTTGGATCGGTGCGTTGGACCGACTTTTTGTGTGAGTTTTACCGCCGTGGCCCAAACGTGAATCGTGGACGTTTGCGTTCGTGGCAACTCTCGCTTAATGCGCTACAGTGTCAGGCCGGCCCACTAGTCCAGGGGAGAGTAGTCGGGCGTCACGTGCATTCGTTTGGTGTCCATGCCAATGCAAATGAGGCTTGAATTTAGACCGGAAATGGGTCGGCAGACAAACGAAAAGCAGACGCTCTTCCGTTTGGGTTGGTGCGTTGGGCTGACTTTTTGTGTCCGTTTTACCGTCGTGGCCTGAACGTGAATCGTGGACGTTTGCGTTTGCGGCGTCTATTTCTCGCATTAAGCGAGAGGTGAGGGAAGCTCTCGATTCATGCGCTGCAGTGTGGGGCCGGCCCACTAGTCCATTTTTTCAAAGAAAAAAAAGCTAGCTAAGTTAACCACTACGCTGAGTTCGAGTTCATGTTTTTTTTAGGAAAGACCATCATGACAAGCTTTATTAAACTCAAAATAATGATTACATCGTTCGCTAATCCTCCTAATAAGAAGTTTGGAGGATCATCGTCCCATCTACCATGATATGAACATGCATATCATGGCTTGAAGCTCCGTCCCCCGTGCCGCTCCCGCGAGCGGCCTGGGCGGAACCCTAGATCGCCGCCGCCGTCGCTCCCTTCCTTCGCCTTCCTTCTCCCTCGCCGCCGTCAGGGGACTCCGCCGGGCAAAGCCCGCGCGTGCGTCAACGGCGGCGGGGCTCCCTCCCTCCTCGCGAGGCTCTTGGGCGGCGCGGGACGGCCGACCCTCGCGGCGGCGCTCGGCTCGGCGGCAGGTCGGGTCGCCGGCGGATCTGCGGGGCTCCCCTTTGGTGGCGCTGTGGTGATGGCGGCGGCGTGGTCTGCGTGGGGCGGCGAGGCGCGGGCTCCTCCTCCTCCTGATCTGATGGCGTCGCGGTGGCGCCGGCGCTCGGGCGTGCGACGGGGTCCGCGAGGGTGGTCGACGCATGACGTCTCCCTCCCCGATCTGATGGCTCCACAGTGGCGCCAGTGCTCGGGCGGCGGTTGGCGTCGACAAGCGATGGCGGGCGTTGGGATCTCGGCGGCGCTCCGGCGTGTGCAGGCGGCGGCGGTCCCTGTGCGCGGTCGACAGCTTCGTCTCCGACCCGGACGGCGCGGAGGATGGCGGCGGCCCGGCGTGGCCGGCGATCTGGATGCGGTGGTGCCGGTGGCTCGCTGATCTGCCGGTACTCCAGGGTCTGCCTGGTGGTGCTGGTGGTGACGGCGGCCCGTGCACGAGAGTTGGATTCCTTCGAATTGATCTGGGTGAAAACTTGCCTTCGGCTTCTGCTAAGGCCGGCGGTGGCGGCGCTATCTGCGTCGTTCCCTTCTTGAAGGCATCGCCGTGGAGAAGTTCAAGGCCACTCTCTGCTACCTCCGGGGGAAACCCTAGATCGGATGATCGGATGACGGCAGCGCTCTGGTGTCGTTCCTCCCTTGGGGGCGTCATTTTTGGAGGTACACACGTGATCGAGGGACCAGAGGACGGATTCTTTGGTGGAGCGGTGCTTCATCCTACACATTGATGGCGACGGATCTTGACGGCGTGGCGCAGTGCAGATTCAGAGTTCGCTGTGGGAGGATGGACTCGCGCAGGAGGACGGCGCTGTCGGGCGTCGTGGTGGCGTCGATGGCAGAGAGACCTGGCACGGTACATGCAACAGTATAGCTCTAAAGATGAATTTGTGGCAGGTGGCTGCGGCGGCCTCATACCCGGCAGGCGTCCTGGTTGAGGAGTGCGCCGGACTGGTAGGTGCCCCATACCCGGCAGGCGTCCTGGTTGGGACCTCAGGTCTTAGATGTTTAGGTTTGGCTGCAATGTCTGTTTGGTATTAGGCCCAGACTATCTGTGCCCCTTCATCAATTGGATAGGTGTAACGACAGATGTTGCTTAGACGGTGGCTTTAGTCTTGCTGTTGTATGGCTTTGTAAGGTTTTGTGATAATAATTAATAAAGTGGCCGTATGCATCGCCCAGATATAAAGGCCGGGGGTCATCCTCCTTTTTTTTAAAAAAAAATATCATCCAATCTACCAGAATGTTTATTCAAAAAGCTGAACTTAGCAAGCTCATGAGCTACACCATTCACTACCCTATTACAATGTTTAAATTTGACCTTTCCGGCTAGATTGGCTAAATCAACACACTCTGCGTAAATAGCCGCCGCTGAATCCCACAGTTGCGATTGGCCGGTGCAGAAGTTGATCACCTCAAGAGAATCCGACTCCGCTTCAATATTATCAAGGCCCAAAAAATATGCAAGAGATAAGCCTTCGAAGTCATTGCTTCAGCAGTTGTAGCATCGGCCGCATGGTTTAAATAAACGCGCCTAGCTGCTACGAAGAAGCCGTTATGATCTCTGATGACTGCTGCAGTTGCTCCTGTACCTTCTTCCAAGTGGTAGGAAGCATCAACATTCAATTTATTTATTCTTGGTTCAGGTCTGGACCATCTTTCTTCCACAACATTACCTGACTGTTTCCTCACCCTTAAGGCATTCCCAGTAATGGCAAGGATTGAAATTGCACTGCTTCCAGTTGGGTATACCTTTCCTTCGTGCGTTACTTGGCGTCGTAGCCACCAGATGTACCAATAGCCGACCGCAATTGTTTCCCTGATGCCAATTGCTTGTGTACCGGGCATTACACCTCCGACACTGCAGATTAGGTGTTCAAGAATTTCTGAACCAGACCGGTCAGCTAATATATGTGCTGTAATGCATTCATAAATTCCAAGGTTAGTCCATATCTGCACAGCTAGCGTACATGTAAATAAGAGATGCTTAACATCTTCAGCTCCTTGCTTGCAGATTAGACTATTAGAAGGGAAAGTGCAAGTTTTATTTCTTTGGTTTTCTGTTTCTTCTCTGGTTTTTATTTTTTTTCTCCAAGTTTTTCATTTGTTTCTACAGTTTTTTTATTTTCTTTTTTCTTTGGTTTATTTTGTTTCTTTTTTAATTTTCATTTTTTAAATTTTCTTTCTTTCTTTGTGTTTTCATAACATTCTTATATACGTGATCAATATTTATTTAATAAGTGATCAATATTTTTTTGTATAACTCTTCAAAATTGTTCAAACGCTTATTCAATATTTTTATACTTATTTGACATTTTTCAAATACTTGTTCAGCATTTTCCAAATACTCGTTCAATTTTTTTAATACTTATTCAACATTTTTTTCAAATATGTGTTCAATATTTTTAATACTTGTTCAACATTTTTCATATACTCGTTCAACATTTTCTAATATGTATTCAACATTTTTCAAATATTTGCTCAACATTTTTAGTACTTATTCAATATTTTTAAATACTTGTTCAACATTTTTTAATTCTTGTTCAACATTTTTTAATACTTATTCAACATTTAAAGTAAATAAAAGCAAAACACAAAAAAAAGGAAACAGGCATGTGCTGCCCCGCGCGTGGGCTGGCTCATATGTTCGCTCGCTTCAGCGAGTTAGAAGGCTCGACTCGCTGAACGCGAGGAATAGTCGAGCCCGTTTGCGTTTCGCGAAATCTGAGGGGTAGTAGAGGGTGAGGGCCGGGAAGAGGAAACGCATGGCTGGCAGGCGGGAGACGCCCGGCACGTTCGTACTATACAACACGATACATCTAATCGGCAGTCTGTCTCAGCATGTTTCTCTTCCTTTTTACGAGGACTATGTACTCAGCATAAGATGTGACTGGCTCAGTCTCTCGGAGGTGTTTATAGTGCGTGTGTGTGTTTATAGAGGTAAGTGTATGCATGTTTATATAAGTGTTTACGTCTGTACTGTGTTTAAAGCATAGGATGTGATCGGTTGTACTTTTTTTCATGGAAGAGCATACAACTCAATATACTGAAGTAACTCCAACATACACGACACCCCTGATAATAAAAAAGAAAAATACAAGTTGATCTCTGGGGAGTCCACCACCTTTAACAACTGGAAACCAATCTGTGATTGGATGATTAGAGGGACAGTGATATCCCCAGCCAATCAGGGTTCAATTCCTGGTGTTTGTATTATTTATGGATTTATTTTAAGATTTTCGGTGATGCGCTTTCAGTGGGAGGAGACGTTTCCGTTGACGATGAGGCACCTAGGTGACTTCGCAAATTCCAAGATGATATGCCGGCTCAGTCTTTCAAAGGTGCTCATAAAAATAGGGTGTACGTGTGTGCGTTCATAGAGATGAGTGTATATGTGTATGTATGAGCGCTTGTATGTGTACTGTGTTAGAAAAATAAGTAGATGACGCGCTGCCGCCACCGTCGCTGCTCCACACTTGAGCCGGCAAACTTTTTTTTTTTTACGGTTTCCTTGACGGACGGGAAGTCATCCATACTAAGGCCTCATGGACCAACACCCCTGAACTGAAGACGTCGCTGGGTACGCAAAACAACACACGAAGCACTCTGAAGATCATTGACCTCATATCCGCCATGCTCGATAGTCGACGTTTAAGAGCATGAACACAATCAGCCACCAGCAATCCAAGAGCAAGCACCTGAGCAGTCATCGTCCTCCGCAAAGCAACGCCACCACGCACAACAGTGAGTAGCAGATAACACAACTGAAGAACAGAAGACGCCGGAGCACACAACCAGTAGACAAATCCGATCCCCGTGAACCTTATAAAACCCGAGGTGAGATGTATCGATATCGTTTTGAGTCATACACATGCTCACTATACTGATCTTTCCGTTACCGATTTTGTTCTCTTTTCTCGTTGACATGTGCCGGCATCCCCGTAATATATGCATTTATGTCTGGCCAGACGATGATGAATGTCGTCACACCGAGAGGGCCCTAAGAATATCTCTTCATCATCGAAGAAGCAAACTCCACTCTCGAGCTATCTAGTCCATTGTCAAACTTTCCGATGAACCTGCAAGTTGTTGTTATGATCACCGTGTTACAGATGACGTTTGAGCAACCCCAAAGTCCACCGTACGGTAATAACTGAGTACGATACTCTCATGGTCTAAGAAACTAAAACACACGTTAACACTCCCTGTTATAATTTTGAAGTATAACAAACAAGTTTGGATCGATTCAATATGAACGTTCTTCCAACGTCATATTCTCAATGTTGTTTTAGGACTATCGTTACACTTAACGATATCCTAAAATCCGGAAAACATATTCACTAACAACACTTGAGCTAGTCTTACAGGCAAGATTAGGAAGCTAATTTTACCGTTCATTATTCCACACGTGCATATGAGTTTTTGACTGAATTGCATATTCCGGGATTATAGTAGTTATAGCACAAAATATAAACTCTTAATTATGAACATAAAAATATAATAATACAATATTACTGTCTCTAGGGCATATATCCAAGGGGAGGAAGCTTGGCAATGATGCCTCCGCAATGAATTTGTCCGATAAGACACAATTGAAATGATCAAGTATCTTAGTGAGCGACTGAATCTCATGAGCCTACTCAACCACGAAGCGGTCATCGGTCATCTTGTAGTCATGATATTATTCCATGATATACAATTCAATTCTTACGTCTGAGACCCCAGACTTGGCCTCAAGTGCACCCCGCATATCTTTATTGACCATGATGGTCATGAAGGGATCGACAATCTTCTCGCCAAAAACACTCAGAACAGCACCTCGAAAGAGGGTGTTCGTAGACTGGAAAGCTTGCTCCTGTTCAGCAGTAAGCTCTACCTTTGGCTTGCCCTTAGAGGCATGAAAACAATTCATGGTGGTAAGCCAAAGAACTGCCCCTGCATGCCACCTCGTATAATTCACACCCTCAAACGTAGCAGACTTGAAAGTTGCAGCAATGCAATTGGAGAAAATTGCCTACACATATCAGGTTTTTATATTATTAAATAATTAGGCATTTTTTGTTTAGTTTAATCCAGAAAAACAATAAGTAAAAGATGATCAACATGATAGAGAGAATAATTGAGACATGCAAAAGATTGTTGAAACTAGTTGTGCAATCGAGATCAAGTAACATATCTGTATGGATTGCTACTAGTAGTACTCGAAACCCTAATCCTAACAAAGAGGACAAGATGACATACAGAGCAGCGGCAGAAGATGCAGATGTGCCGATCGTCATGTCGCCGAAAAGGTTGTTGACGTCGGGAATAAGTCGTCCCTGGGGAACTCGTCGTCGTCATTCGCAGCCACGTTGAAGAAGAATTCAGCAGTCATGCAGGGGCACTCCCCACAAATCCGACCGCCTCTCTCCCGTACCAGATCACAAGAGGCGGGGCTTCGGAGGTGTGTTGTCTCATTCCCCGGTGCATGCCGAGGAGCGAGATGGAAAAGAAGTAGGCGACGCAAGATTCTGGAACGAGACGAGGAGTTGTGTATTCTGCCTGTAGAGAAGCAACCTCTTATATAGGAGAGATGAAACCAACCCCTCATTAGTAGAAGTGAAACGGACGCAATAAACATCACTAATTGTTCAGTTTGTTCTCTCATTTATGCGTTAATTGTTTCAACTTCTTTCTTGCGTGACAAAAATAAAGCAGCGCATACACGTGGCATAGGTCCTAGCTCGGCTTGACTCGATCACGAAACAAGATACGCACGTGAGGCGTGGCGGGCGGAGCAGGAGCGCACATGTATGTGCTCTCTTCTCAAGCTCTTAGTGGTATGTAGAACAACTCCCCTTATAAATTGGCCTCACACACTCTCCACTAGCGGGGTGTGGCTAAACTTTTCACACCACCTTGTCATTCATGAATGGGTCTCATGGGTCTCTGGGATTTACAATAATTTATTAGTAGAAAAATCTGAATTATTATATGGGCTAGGCCCAATAATTTCAACAATACGATGTTTATCTTTGGCCGTGTTGGACTTGTTGAATTTGTGCATCATGTTATGTATAGGCTGGACATTCTTTGGATGCGGTTATATCATCTCGGTATATCAATTCAATCCGATGTTCTTTATTGAAAAAATCTCTCAACGAAGGCAAGACGCTTAATTCTGCACGCGCATCACGCAGAGTCATTACAGCCATACATTGTTCTGCGCAAACGGAGGCCAGGAGGGAAAACAGCAGCACAATCAAAAGCGCGGTTCAGGGAGCGCAAATGCGCAATTTTCCCATCCTCTTGTCCCCATAATATTTAATAACTTATTCTTATGCAAGTCTTGGTAAATGAATAAGAAGAATCAGGTAGCATGTCATACAAGGTACGTACATCTGTACTACTACTAGAGCTTTTCAGCTGGAAAACATATCTATACCGGCACGGTTTATACAACCTCCCATCATATCATAACTTAACATCTCCAGCGCCTGAAGCGCTCCGCATGTCACCGATCCCTCCATCACCATCAGCAGCAGCAGCGACGTTACATACATAGGTACACGGCTAAGGGCCAGCCATGTCGACTCTCACTTCATGATCGGGGGAGAGGCGTAGGGGCCGTTGAGCCAGCCGTTGGCCACCATGCGGTAGGCGGCCTCGGTCATGTGGATGCCGTCCCAGCTCACGTACGCCGACGGGTTGGAGCACACGCTCGCGCCCGCCTCGCCGCACTTCTTCTTCAGGTTGAAGTTGTAGGCGCCCGTCCCTCCGGCGCCGCAGCACGCCTGCAATGCCGTGCTGAAGCCTGCAACGGCCGTCAGGTTCTTCAGTTAGATCATGCCACATGCCAAATAAATCATGCTGATCGTATGGTGATCTTGTGATGAATAACTACTGTCAGCGTGCAACTTTGGACCCATCTTCACATACCGAATTTTCCAGGGCTCACGACGAACTGCATTGCGGCTTTGAAGTAGTCGCCGTACATGATTTTGGTCTTCGGGTACTTCTTCTGAAGCGCGTCGAGCTGCTGCTTGAGCTCCCTGTTGTGGTGGAAGGCCAGACGGTTGTATCTCCGGAGGCACCCCGTGCGCGCGTTGTAGTCGGACTTCTTGCTGCTGTTGTAGAGAGTCAGGTACAACGGGAAGCACCCGATCGGAAGAATTCCAGGCACCAACAGGTCCGTCGCGCCAAGCTCGATCAATTTCTGAAAGAACAATGAAAAAATGAGCGTCGTATAGTGATCTAAACAATTAGTGTACAAAGTAGTACTCCCTCCGTCTTAAAGTTAGTACAAAGTTAAGTCACTTATTTTGGGACGGAGGGAGTATATTCCAAACAGCACAACCGTTTGAAACCGTTATATTATACTGACAAGCTAGTTTAGCAGAGAAGTACGCCCTCTGTAACAGCACAACGTTGCAGAAGGTCTTACATTAGTTTACAGAGGGAGTACTAATAACTAATAAGTAACAGCAATGCAACACTGACAGTACTGTAATTTTTGAAGATCTTTTCACTCTCATTGAAGTGTGTGGACTGGACACTAACCAATTTTTTAGAGCCATGTCATGTGACAGCCGTTTCATGATTGCCATGCACATAAAAGATGATTCCTCATCTTCTTTGCCAGCCATGCCCAATCTCTTCATTGTGCAATCATGTCAGATTGACACGAATTCCCCATCGGGACACCACATGTGCCACTACACTAAGCAACAATCTGATGTACTGTGATGGAGCAACTCTATCCGGGACCAAAATACAGACCCCATGGCATCACGAATATCTATCTGGTGTTTGATTTATGCCGGCGAAAAAAAGACCCCTTTTCCAAACCAGTGTAACAATAGCAGTTTCATGTTAATTGCCCAGTCACAAGATTCTCCACTTGTGAGAAAGATACCAAAAGTGTCACATGGCATCGCCCCTATTTTAATGTCTGCAAATGTTGGTAGGCAACCATCATACTGAGATCCCTAGATCCAATCCAAATCCAATCAAATGTGTATTGGCCCTATCAGTCTATCACTCGCCTACCACCACACCACATTGCAGCCAAAGCTTAGGTAGTGACACTGTGCCTACCTACTAAACGAAACCACTACTCGGGAAAAAAAACTGAACCAAACTACTCGGTCTCCTAACTGAACACTCCCTCGTAGAACTGAAATCTATATGGTCTCAAGGCAATTCGAGGGCACAGCCCGAATAATCCGTGCCCCCTGATCGTCTCCACGCCGTTTTTTCGGCCGCTCATGCGTTTGTCATGAATTCCACCTTGCCAGCAAACATCCAGGTATGACAGATGTGTGTTTGCCCGGAATTCGCACCCATGACACACTTGCATGATCCCCCTGAAACTGGAATCTTCAAGTACATTGCACACCTGGCGCTACTTTTCTACTTTGGCCATGTGTGTGTGTGCATTCCGTTGGATTTTCTACGGCTTCTATATGATGCAATGCCAAGGTGACCCTACATTTCTACCTCCATGGGTTTTAGTTTCATACCTCGACGCCGTTGGCGATGGCCTTGGCGACCAGCGGCACGTAGGTCTTCACCTCGGAGAAGGCGACGCCGGAGAAGAGAGGAGCGTTGTAGTCGTTCCCCCCGAACTCTCCCACCACGAACAGGGACTTGCTGAAGTAGTCCCTGCACTCTGCAGTTGGCACCACAAAATGAAAGTCTGAACTTGAGATCTACTGACGGTAGCATCACATTTCAGAAAGGCTTAAGAGGGTCGGCGCCGGACCTTTCTCCGATTTGCAGAGCGACGGCTTCATCTTCTGGAGCCAGCCGATCTGGGTGTTGATGGAGCCGGTGTTCCAGATGCGCTGGTCGATGCCGTGGGCCTTGAAGAAGGAGTACTCCAGCGCCGTGGCGCCCGTGATGGCGAAGTTGGCCCCCTTCTTGAAGTCCTTGCCATGCGCCTGCGACGCCGGCGGCAGGGGCAGCCCGAAGTGCTCGGCTGCAAATTTGACAGAAGATTCCCATCAATAAAAAGGAAATTTTACACGGCATACAACGTGGTGATGTTCGTTATGCTTGTGAAAAAGACGCATAGCAATTCACAGTCTAGCAATGCAATGGCGTACTAGTCAATTGGCGGTAACAGTAAATCACAAAGTTCTTTCAGTAAAAAAATTCGGTCTGCTTTAGTAGTATATCTTTACATCTTTACAGAGGGAAAAGAAAAGGAGCTTTAATTCGAATCACTACTTTGCTGTGGCAGAGTAGACAATGGAGGCAGCAATAACTCACTGTTGCAAAGCAGCAGCTCTTTTTACAAGCTTATTTTACCACTCAATTTTATCTTATCTTCTTCTCTGAAAGGAGAACTTGGGCCTTTTTTCTACTACCTGATTAGCTTTGCATCAAGTGAAATTTTTTGAACACTCTAGCTGGTTGAGTAGGAGTAGCACGCTAGACAAGAGTCAATTTCATCATGACCAAGGTCAGAGCATGGTCAAACGCTCTAGCTGTGGCTCCAAATCAAGCGCTTTAAAAAAAACAGACATTTCCATGGGGTACCTCAAAGCTCATAAAATAAGCTCTACTGCACCAAAAGACCAAGAGGAGAAGGAAAAGGACGGCACGGGGAGCTAGGACGAGCTACAGGCCATCTATCCATCCATCCGGGACGGCGGCCGGCGCAGGAATGCGGGATTCGCGGGCGAAGGGATAGGAGAGGAGAGGAGGGAATGGTAGGTACCGAGGAAGTCGACGACGACGCGGCCGTTGGAGCAGCGGCCGGTGGGGCGGCCGAAGAAGGTCATGCCGTAGGGCGACCGCGCGGTGGTGAGCGACTTGGGGATGCCGTCGACGATGAGGTTGCCGGCGTCGGAGAGCGAATCCCCGAAGCTGAAGACGGCCCCGTACGACTTCTTGGCGTGCCTGGCGTGGGCGCCGCCCGAGAGGCACGCCGCCGCGACGAGGACGAGAAGCAGGCCCCGATGCTCCATTGCCGCTGCCGCTGCTGTGGGTGTGGGTGTCGGCGGGCGACGCGCATGTGCTGCGGGAGAGAGAGAGGGAAAGATGGGATCATGCCTATTACTATGCAGCGGAAGTTAGATTACACTATGCCAGCCATGGTCATATATGCCAGCCATGGCCATTGGATACACTCGGGAGAGAGCTTCAACACCTTCAATATTTTGAGTGAAGCTCTGGTGTTCTGCATTTTGAAGACTTAACGGTTGCTTGCCAGGCTCTGGATATATTGCTTCAGCAGATGTGTCCACATCTGGCAAAAATATCCTATGGTTGCGGGCTGAGGGTTGATAGGAGATTGCAGAGTGAAGCTTGATCAGCCTCATAACCCAAGGAGCATAGAACTTTAATCCAAACAGTTCTGAGGTAGACGCTGCAAAGTGACGGATGAAGAGATCCTGTGCATTGAAGCATTTGCCATGTAGAATGCAGAAGATGAGAGTCTTCATTGCACCATCAATTGTAGCATATCGAGAGTGTCCCTTTACAGGCCATAGAGTCCGCCTTATGATATGATATATTGTTCTGGGCAGGTACTCTAAGTCTTCAACGAAGAACCTAGTTGGATAGGGTGCATTCGGAGGCAGTGGCTTCATCATTGAGAGCATCTGACTCATATCTAGCTCAGGACGCTGAAATATGCTCTCAATTGCTTCAACATGGAGTTGGCACCCTTCTTCAAAGAATTCGCCAGGAGTGGGAAGGCCGGTAAGCTCAATTAGGTCAAAAGCATTGGCTTCATGATGGATATTGCCTGTCATCCACTCCAGAATCCATGTCTTCGGATCTCTATTATAGCCTTTGATATGCACAGTGGCATAGAACTGGAGCAGAAGCTCTTCGTTCCAGTGCTCTTCATCAGTGATAAATGGCAGCAAACCCACTTGCTTGAAGCAATCCAGTGCTTCTTCCAGACCAGGCAGACCAGCAACAGCTTCAACCTCAAGGCGCTTGTGAGGAAAGATGCGGCCTTGGTTGTAAAGGATGCATGAATAATAGCTGCGCTGTTGATGGCTCCAGAACCTATCTGATACAATCCGTTCCCTTGAATAAGGGTTCTTGGAGCGGTCGAAAAATGTGTTATCTGCCCTGAAGCCGTTGATGTTGAAGGAACCAGGAGCTGATGCAGGACCTGGGAACCTTGGCAGTCGTGGGATCGGCTTCTGGACCTAGGGTCTGTACGCAATATGATAGTTGAATTGTGGTCCTGCAGCAGACTCAGGCACAGAATGTTCAGGAGCAGTAGCTTCATTGTCTTCTGAAGCTATTGTTGGGTTGGGCTCCACATTTGCTTCGGCGTTGTTTGTGGCAGCCTCAACATTTGCAGACTCAGGCACGTTCTCCTGGAGAACTGCTTCTTGTTGGTGTGGGGGAGTTGGAGCTTGTGGTATCTCTGCATGCTCTTCGGCTGATGCAGCCGGAATGTCGTCAGCAGCCTGAGCCCTTGGCCCTTTGCAAAGCCTACGGAATTTGGGCGACACTTGTGGAGTTGCAGTGGGCTGTGGCTCATCTTCCTCCTATGGGCGATCTGCCCATGATGCTGCTTGTGTGATTGGCGTCAAGGGACGACCAATACTGATCAGTTCGCTTGTCTCAAGCTGAGGAAGGGCTGCATCACCTTGCACATTGTCTTGGAGACCAATGTCTTCAGCAGCGTAGGGTTCGTCTGCTGGAATGTCTTCAGTGTTGGGTTCATGCACAGTCAACTGACGATCTGTGTCAGGATAGCGGACGCAGAGGGGTTCAACTATCAGGGGCTCTGTGGGAGCAGCCCGAGATTTCTTGGTCTTGCGCTTCTTGATGATGGGTTCAGAAGGAGAGGCTTCAGAATGTTTTCTCTTCTTAGCTTCAGCCTCTGCAGTCCGTGTCTTCTTGTGCTGTGAGGCGGTTGATCGACTCTTTGGCTTCGAGCCAGTCGTTGCAGTGGGGAAGACAATCGGAGCAGTTTCTGACCTTGGCGCTTCAGGTTCGGGCACAGCCGCCTTCTTTGTCTTCTTCGCGGCCATCCTGGGGTCAATGCCGGGACGCCCAAGTGCCTTGCGCTTTTCTGCCTCATTGTAGGCTTGCACGCAGCGATCAGCCAAAGTCTTCATGCGTTCTCGCGAGCCTTGAGCTTCGGCACGTGTCTTCAGGAAGTTCTCTTTCAGCTCGTGCAACATGATCTTGAAGTTTTTCACTTCTTGCACACTGAGCTTGGCCACGTGCTTCTTGAACTGAGCCTTTTCATGATCAATTTTCTGCTTCAGTTCTACAATTCGCTGGGCTATTGCAAGTTCTGAAGCAATTGCACCTTGAAAGGCAACGCTGAGGCCTATGGGTAGCTGCAGATCATTGAAGCTTATGTCTGGTGTGTCAAACCATTCATCGATGAAGTTGTGGATGATGGCGACATCAAACAGAGGCAGGTTGTTGAAGATTTCAGCCTCCTCCTTGCTCTTGATGAGCTCGCTCAAGAGCATCATCTCCAAGATTCCTTCATCGCTTGAGAGATCAATGGCTTCGCAGCGCAGAATATGTCAGCAGCTGTGAGCTCTTTGCCTGTGTGTGGCTGAGGCTTCTTGGCTTTCTTGGGCTTGGACACTCGTGATAAGCCTTCTGACTGCACACTGGCTTCAGGAGGTGCAGTTGCTAAATGGCTTCACTCTTGAGATTTTGGGAGAAGCGGTTGGCTTTTGAAGCTTTTGGCTTCTTCTGCTTTGGCTTCGGCGCAGCAGGGGCGTCATCTGACTCAGTATCTGCTGGAGGGTCATTCACAGCAGTCCCTGGACTAGGATGCGAGTGATGAGGCCTGCAAGATTGGCATACGGCCCGATGATATTGGGATCGGGTCGCGTGTGCCATCTGCCCTTGGTGAGGAGGGACCAGGGTTGAAGTCAAGCCCAAATTTCTTCTTGTTTATCTTCGCTGACTGTTGTGCAAACTGAAAGTTGCGCTTGAAGAGATTATCATCGCGGCACCAGAGAAGTGATGACGGATGTGCTCAGCTGGCTTTGGTCCTCTCACCATGCATGGATAGAAGCCTTGAGCAATGGCTTCGACTCTGGACCTGGGTACGAGATTTTTGTATAGTACGTCTCCCCACGGTCTCTTGATGGCGCACTTCTCCGCATATTCCTGAGTGACGAAGCGGTAGTGGAACCATTGCTCTGCCCAATATCTTCGAATCCATTGGATTCGTGTCTTGCGCTGACCATAGCTTTCTTCAGGATCAGTTTTGTACATCTCTGCCAATTCATCAGGCAGATCTTTGGACGTTTCACCACGTCGCTGTCTGCCTCCCTTCCTTGCTGCTGTTTCTGAAGCCATGAATAACTTGGAAGGCTTCAAGATGTTCAAAGGCTTCAAAGGCTTCCTTTTGCAAGAACTGCTTCAGGAGAGTTGATGTGATGCTGCAAGTACTCTGCAAATGAATGCAGACTATGAGAACCAAAGGATTCTCCCACGGACATGTACCTGTGACAGCATTAAGGTGCGAGGGAAGGGGAAGAGGTCATATGCATTCTCAGAAGATTTTGAAGATAAATCGGTTTAGAAGACATAGACCTCATTGTGCAAAGACATTCACTCATAGATAAGAAGTTGGTTCCAGATTTGTACGAACCCACAGATCAGTACAAGTGAGGAATCTAACTACCTTATGAAGCACAAGTGAATATACTAGGCATGTCATGAGATGTAGCGAGATAACTAACTGATGTGAAGAGAAATCCTTATGGCAGAAAGTGACTGAACTATGGGATCAAAAGAATGTAAAAAGAGGTTTTATTTACCCCACTTGGAACTGCTAGACGAAGTGAGAGTTGAGGCCGAGCAGTTCGATCCTCCGTGCCCTAACTTGGCGACGGAAGACACCTACGGCGACGGCGGAGAGAGCGATGTCCGCTGTCGGCGTGAAAACGGCGTCGGAGAGGTTGCGGCAGTGAAGCGCTTCGTCGCCGGCGTCGTCGAGTGCTAGCGGTGGCGCTAGGGTTCGTGCGAGGGTGGAAGAAGGAGATAATGACCGCAGTGAATCGTGTATTTATAGGGATAGAGGCGGCACTGCGCTATTACGCAGGTGCCCCCTGGCGGTTCGCATTTGAGGCACGAGTGGCCAGTTAGAGGAAAATTGGGGTTTGTTCCACGTCCCACGCATGCCTAAATTGTCAGGCGGTCGTTCCTGCTTCTCCAGATCTTATGTGGAGGAATGAGCATTAAAAACGGACTTTTATGGTTGTCTCTGTCTTCAGCTGACGAGGACACAGTGAAGACATTCGACAGTTTCAACAGAATGCATATGACTGGAGAGATAGAAGTTTGAGATAGAAAGCATAGAAGGTTAGGGTCCAATCACATTCACTTAGTTCAAAAGATTCAACCAAGAAGACATAGCTATAAGTGAATGTGTAGAGGACAGAACATCAGTACATATATATCCATATAATCAACGGTAGTGAAGATAATCATGAAACATGTTAGAGTTGAAAGCCAAACCAAATGTGAAGACATTGCGCAGGTAACGCCATGAGAGAAACACTTCAAAATGGAACGTTTGTGGTGGCGTTACCCACCGTATAGGAAGTATTAGACCCAGACACGGCGCACAATTATCGTGGCGCTCCGAAGTCAAATTCCACATTAATGTATTCACACTTAGAATGTATGTCTTCATTGATTGAAGATATACTTACTTTCGTGTGTTGCACATCTAAGTCATCAATATGCATAAGTGTTAGGATGTGTGCCTGATCACAGACATTTGAGGATTCCAGGATATTTAGCTCACACCGTAACTTGCAAAATCTCTTCTCATCCAAGGGCTTTGTGAAGATATCTGCCAATTGCTCTTCAGTGTTGACGTGTATGATATCAATGTCTTCCTTCACAACATGATCTCTGAGAAAGTGATGACGAATTTCAATGTGCTTTGTCTTCGAGTGCTGAACTGGGTTGTTGGCAATCTTGTATGGCGCTTTCGTTGTCGCAGTAAAGTGGCACTTGCTTCAGATGAATGCCATAATACTTGAGTGTTTGTATTCATCCACAGAAGCTGAGCGCAGCAAGATCCAGCAGCAATGTATTCAGATTCAGCAGTGGAGAGAGATACACAGTTCTGCTTCTTTGAAGACCAACATACAAGTGATCGTCCCAGAAAGTGACATGTGCCTGATGTAGACTTGCGATCAACTTTGTCACCAGCATAATCAGCATCCGAAAATCCAACCAAATCAAACTCTGAGCCCTTTGGATACCATAATCCTAGAGTTGGGGTGTGAGCCAAATATCGAAGAATTCGCTTCACAGCTAAGTGATGCGACTCCTTTGGTGCCGCTTGAAATCGAGCACACATGCAAACACTAAGCATGATATCTGGCCTAGATGCACATAAATAAAGCAAAGACCCAATCATGGAGCGGTATACCTTTTGATCGAACTCTTTACCATTGTCGTCAGGACCTAGATGATGTTTGGCTGGCATTGGTGTTGTGAAGCCTTTGCAGTCTTGCATACCAAACTTCTTCAGGCAATCTTTGAGATACTTCTCTTGAGATATGAAGATGCCTGCGTTGTTGTCGTATTTGAAGACCAAGAAGAACTTCAGCTCCCCCATTCATGGACATCTGATATTGCTCTTGCATCATATATCCAAAACTCTTCCACTATACTTCTGATTGGTGCAACCGAAGATAATGTCATCCACATATAATTTGGCACACAAACAGTTCACCATCATATGTCTTCGTGAAAGAGAGTGGGATCCAGGGAACCAGGTATGAAGCCTTTGCTTTTCAGAAAGTACTTGAGTGTATCATACCAGGCCCTAGGGGCTTGTTTGAGGCCATACAGTGCCTTGTTGAGCTGTATACCATATCAGGATGTTTTGGATTTTCAAAGCCAGGTGGTTGTGCAACATACACTTCTTCTTCAATCTTGCCATTGAGAAAGCACTTTTCACATCCATCTGATAGAGAAGTATGTTATGATGATTTGCATAGGCCAGCAGTATGCCATGCTTCAAGCCTAGCCACAGGAGCAAATGTTTCATCGAAGTCAATGCCCCTTGAGTATATCCTTGAGCAACGAGACGAGCTTGTTTCTGACAACTTGACCATGCTCATCTTGCCTTGTTGCGGTATATCCATTTGGTGCCTATATGTTGTGCTTCCGTGGGATCAGGACGCTTAACCAGTTCCCATACATTATTCAGCTCAAACTGTTGAAGCTCTTCTTGCATAGCTTGAATCCATTCAGGTTCCATGAAGGCTTCTTCAACTTTCTTGGGTTCTGATATTGAGACGAATGCGAAATGCCCACAGAAGTTTGTTAGCTGAGTTGCCCTTGAACGAGTGAGTGGACCAGGTGCATTGATGCTGTCAGTATTTTGTCAATTTGTACTTCATTTGCAACACGAGGGTGTGTGGGCGAAGACTTTGCTCTTGCTGATCTATGTGGTCATTTGAAGGTATATCTTCAGGCTGAGCATTGTCTTCATGTGGATCAGGTGCTGAGATGATAAGTTCTTCTTCAGGATGAGCTTCAGAAGGTACAATTTCTCCAGTTCCCATAAGCTTGATTGATTCATTAGCTGGAACTTCATCTAGCACATTTGGCAATTGCTCTCTTTGTGATCCATTGGTTTCATCAAACCGCACATCCACTGTTTCAACCACTTTGTAGTGGAAGAGATTGAAGACTCTGTAGGAGTGCGAATCCTTTCCATATCCAAGCATGAAGCCTTCATGTGCTTTTGGTGCAAACTTTGAGGTGTGGTGTGGGTCCTTGATCCAGCACTTTGCGCCAAATACTCTGAAATAACTGACATTTGGCTTCTTGCCAGTTAGGAGTTCATAGGATTTCTTGTTCAGAAGCTTGTGAAGATAAACACGATTGATTGTATTGCATGCAGTATCAATGGCTTCAGTCCAGAATTTTCTTGGAGTCTTGTATTCATCTAGCATTGTTCTGGCCATCTCAATGAGTGTTCTGTTCTTGCGTTCGACGACGCCATTCTGCTGTGGCGTGTATGGAGCTGAGAATTCATGTGTGATGCCCAAGGTATCCAGATATGTATCAAGGCCAGTGTTCTTGAATTCAGTGCCATTGTCACTTCTGATGTGCTTTATCTTGGCGCCAAAATTGTTCATAGCTCGATTTGCGAAGCGTCTGAAGACATCCTGCACTTCAGTCTTGTAAAGGATTATGTGCACCCAAGTATATCTAGAATAATCATCAACATTACGAAGCCATAGAGGCATGCAGAAGTAGTAAAAGTTGTAGGAGTGGACCGAAAAGATCCCATGTGGAGCAGTTCGGAAGGTTGAGTAGTGGTCATGATTGTCTTCGAAGGATGTTTTTGCCTTGTCATCTTCCCTGCTTCACAGGCACCGATAAGTGATCTTTCTTGAACTTGACGCCCTCGATGCCTATGACGTGCTTTTTCTTCGCAAGGGTGTGGAGGTTCCTCATGCCAGCATGCCCAAGCCTTCGATGCCAAAGCCAGCATTCTGAAGCTTTGCAAGAAGACATACTGCAAGTTGTGGTCCTGCTGAGAAATCTACCACATACAAATCACCTTTCCTATTTCCCCAAACACTAGAGATTTGTCAGATTCCATTAGCACCAGGCAGCGATATTTTGCCAAACATTACAATCATATTCAAATCGCAAAGCATTGAGACAGACATTAAGTTGAAGCCAAGGGATTCAACAAGCATGACTTTATCCATGTGTTGATCCTTTGAGATTGCAACTCTACCTAGACCCAATACCTTACTTTTACCAGTGTCAGCAAATGTAATGTGGCTCTTGTCGGATGGACGTAAAGTTGAGTCCATAAGAAGGCTTCTTTGCCAGTCATGTGATTTGTACACCCACTGTCAATAATCCATTCTGAAGACTTTGAAGTCGCTGGTGTCGTACCCTACAGTGCAGTTAGGGGGATAGGCCTTCACGAAGAGTGTTGTGAAGCATAAACATTTGACGAACCAGTGGGTTATGAAAACTTAGATCCAGAATTAGGACTAATGGGGAGAATAGCATGCGATTCAGGAACGAAGTACATAATGATGCCATTTGGGCAGTTTATCTTGCGCCCCACAAGATTTTTATGGTCCCCAGCAATAGCAATCAGAAGATTTTGTTTTTGTGCTGGAGACCTTTCCCTGCAAAAGAGAGTTAAGCTTTCTTAACCACCCACATCTTCAAGGGTGGCTTAGAAGCTATAAGTCTAAGTGCAGCATCTGAGAATTTTGGCTTTGAAGCCTTAGCAAACAGTCTTGCAGGTGGACAATAATACTCATAGAATAAGCAGAATAAGTTTTGGTCATATGAACATGACGGTTCGATGAACCACTCTCATATTCATATGCCTGAGTATGGTTCCCCTGCAAAACATTTGCGTTAGTGCGACTCAGGTGAGTCCCCTGTTTGTATGAAGCATTTGGACCATATGAAGCCTTTGGTCTGAGGTTTGTCTTCTTCAAGTGAGGTGTCATGAAGACATTCACAGGAAGATTTTCCAGACATGTTTTCGGAACCCAGATCTTCTTCATAGGCGGTCCATTCCTGCAGTTAGTACCAATGTACCTGGCAAACACTTCACCATTCTGATTCTTAAACAGTATATAGTTTGCATCAAAGGATTCATCAATGATAATTGGGTTAGCACAAGTGAAGCCAGATAAACTGGATGGATCTGCTGAAAGTTCCTTTTGCCAACCCATGTAGTTTTGGGGGTACTGGCTCAGAGGTTTTCCAGTAAAGAGCCATCTGCATTGATTTTCCTCACTAACCCAACACCCTCTTTCCTAGGGTTTCGGTTCAGAATCTGATTCTTAAGGACATCACATAATGTTTGATGCCCTTTCAGACTTTTGTACATCCCTGTTTCAAGTAATGTCTTCAACCTAGCATTCTCATCAGCAATAGCAGTGGTATCCTCAGCAGAGGGGTTAGTTGCCACATCAACAGTTGAAGATATTGGAACGGTAGTAGAAGTGGAACATTCAGCAATAGAATTAGCATTATTACGCTCAATGCATTTAAGACATGGTGGTTCAAATCCTTCCTGAGCGGGACTGATCTGTTCGGCGCGAAGTGACTCGTTTTCCTTTTGAAGATCTTCATGAGCCACCCTCAATTTCTCAAGTTCTTGCTTCCTTTGAAGATAGTCATAGGAAAGCTTTTCATGAGTTGTTGAGAGAGTATCATGACGATCTTCAAGTTCCTGATACTTAACGTGAAGGTTTTTTATGTCTTCAATTAAGGATTCAGATCGAGTCATTTCAGCACCCAACAGATCATCGCTTCTGTCTAACAGTTTTTGAATGTGTTCCATAGCTTTCTGTTGTTCAGTTGCAATTTTAGCAAGTGTTTTGTAGCTAGGTTTTGAATCACATTCAGAGTCATCGTCACTGGATGTTTCATAGCGAGTGGTGCGTGTGTTTACCTTGGCACCGCGTGCCATGAAGCAGTAGGTAGGAGTGGAGTCGTTCTTGTCATTTGCGTCGGTGTCGGTGATGCAATTATTGTCTTCAGTGTTGAAGATGGACTTGGCGACGTATGCTGTAGCCAGACTCGCAATGCCAGAATCAGACTCCTCCTCAGATTCCACCTCTGCCTCCTCAGATGCGGATTCCTCCTCTGAATCCATCTCCTTGCCTACAAACGCACGCGCCTTGCCAGATGAGCTCTTCTTGTGTGATGAAGACTTTGATGAAGACTTGGAAGAAGACTTTTTGAGTTTTCTTCTTTTTCTTGTCATCAGAATCATATTCCTTGCTCTCTTCTTTCCTTCTATTCTCAATTGTCCCCACTGTGGACACTCAGAGATGAAGTGTCCAGTTTTCTTGCACTTGTGACATGTTTTCTTCTTGTAGTCATGAGCAGAAGCTTCATCATTCCTTGAGCTTGATCGTGAGGATTTTCTGAAGCCTTTCTTCTTGTGAATTTTTGGAACTTCTTCACTAAGCATTGCAAGTTCCCTTCCAATGTCTTCAGGATCATCAGAACTGCAGTCAGATTCTTCTTCAGATGAGGAGACAGCTTTTGCCTTCAAGGCACGAGTTCGCCCATAGTTTGGACCGTAGATATCTCTTTTCTCAGAAAGCTGAAACTCATGTGTGTTGAGCCTCTCAAGTATGTCAGACGGATCGAGTGTCTTGAAATCAGGACGTTCTTGAATCATCAGGGCCAGAATGTCAAACGAACTATCAAGTGATCTCAGCAGCGTCTTGACGATTCATGTTTGGTGATCTCAGTAGCGCCGAGGGCTTGAAGCTCATTTGTGATGTCAGTGAGCCGATCAAAGGTGTGCTGGACATTCTCATTGTCAATTTCGTTTGAAGCGGTTGAAGAGATTGCGAAGGACACTGATTCTTTGATCTCTCTGGGTTGATATGCCTTCATTAACTTTGGAGAGCCAATCCCAGACCAGTTTGGATGTCTTCAAGGCACTCACACGGCCATACTGTCCTTTGGTCAGATGACCACAGATGATATTCTTGGCAGTAGAGTCCAGTTGAACGAACTTCTTGACATCAGCAGCAGTGACACCTTCTCCAGCCTTGGGAACGCCGTTTTCGACGACATACCATAGGTCGACGTCAATGGCTTCAAGATGCATGCGCATCTTATTCTTCCAGTAGGGATATTCAGTTCCATCGAAGACGGGACAAGCAGCGGAGACTTTGATTATCCCTGCAGTCGACATAGCTAAAACTCCAGGTGGTTAAACCGAGTCACACAGAACAAGGGAGCACCTTGCTCTGATACCAATTGAAAGTGCGTTATATCGACTAGAGGGGGGGTGAATAGGCGATTTTTATGAAAGTCTTCAAAACGTGAGAGTTGTGAAGACAAACAGTGAAGATCATGCCTATTACTATGCAGCGGAAGTTAGATTACACTATGCCAGCCATGGTCATATATTCAATAGAGTGAAAGCGCAATGACAAACAGCTTCAGTGTAATAAGGATCAGGTAGGAAGAAGTTATGAAGCTGAACAGATCATACATTCATGTTGTGAAGACAAAAGATAAAGCAAGCATGCAACGGCTTCACAATGAATAATTGTAAGTGAAAGGAAATGAAGATGAAACCAGTGACACGTTGAAGACAATGATTTGTTGGACCAGTTCCAGTTGCTGTGACAACTGTACGTCTGGTTGGAGCGGCTAGGTATTTAAACCAAAGGACACACAGTCCCGGACACCCAGTCAAGGACACTTAGTCCAAGACACCCAGTCCTCACCGTTTTATCCTTGAGCTAAGGTCACACAGACCTCGCCCAATCACTCAGGTAAGTCTTCAAGGTAGACTCCCAAACCTTCACAGACTTCGTTCACTAGCAATCCACAATTTCTCTTGGATGCTCAGAACGCGACGCCTAACCGTCTGGAGGATGCACAGTCCTCAAGTGTAATAAGTCTTCAAATCACACAGACACGAAGACTTAAGTGATGCCCAATTTACTCTGGCTCTGGGTGGTTAGGGCTTTTCTCCTCACCGGGAATTTTTCTCTCAAAGGCTTCGAGGTGGGTTGCTCTCAAACGACAAAAGCCGTGCACTGAAATCTGAGCAGCCAACCGTTTATGGTTGTGGGGGTGGACTATTTATAGCCACTTGGCAACCCGACCTGATCTGTCCAAAATGACCCTGGGTCACTAAGGAACTGACACGTGTACCAACGGTCGAATTTTGAACTCACACGGCAACTTTACTTGGGCTACAAGTAAAGCTGACTTGTCTGGCTCTGGACAAGATTTTCTCTCAAAGTCTTCGCTCGAAGACATAGGATTTGAATTAGGCATCACTACAGTCATTCTGACTGGTTCTTTTGGACCCCACTTAACAGTACTGCGATTCCTATGACACTACATAAATGAAATAAAACTACGAAGGATCTAAGTCTTCGAGTTCCATAAGCTTCATAGGGAGTCTTCTCATGTCATTGTCTTCAATATGAATATCTTCATAAACCACCATTGTCTTCAATGTCTTCGTACATTTTTAGGGGTCATCTCTGGTAATAAAACCGAATCAATGAGGGACTTCTACCTGTGTTTTCCTGCAATTCTCACAAACACGTTAGTCCCTCAACTAGGTTTGTCGTCAATACTCCAAAACCAACTAGGGGTGGCACTAGATGCACTTAAAACAGGGAATGACTTTCATTTTTCTCTCTATCTTCTGCAGTGGTCGGGCACTGAGTCTGACTCAACTTCACACCTTGTAACATAGGCAACAACCCTTTCTTTGACTGATCCATTTTGAACTTTTTCAAAACTTTATCAAGGTATGTGCTTTGTCAAAGTCCAATTAAGCGTCTTGATCTATCTCTATAGATCTTGATGCCCAATATATAAGTAGCTTCACCGAGGTCTTTCATTGGAAAACTCTTATTCAAGTATCCTTTTATGCTATCCAAAAATTCTATATCATTTCCAATCAACAATATGTCATCCACATATAATATTAGAAATGATACAGAGCTCCCACTCACTTTCTTGTAAATACAGGATTCTCCAAAAGTCTGTATAAAACCATATGCTTTGATCACCTCATCAAAGCGTATATTCCAACTGTGAGATGCTTGCACCAGTCAATAAAAATGGATCTCTGGAGCTTGCACACTTTGTTAGCACCTTTAGGATCGACAAAACCTTCTGGTTGCATCATATACAACTCTTATTTAAGAAATCCATTAAGGAATGCAGTTTTGACATTGATACGTCCATTTTGCATCATGTTTTCTTACTGTTATTTATAATGTTTTTATCCATAATAATGCTTTTTGGAGTAATTCTAATGCCTTTTCTCTCATAATTTGCAAGGAACACACCAAGAGGGAGAATTCCGGTAGCTAGAAATCTGGACCTGGAAAAGCTACGTTAGGACACTTATTCTGCACAACTCCAAATGAATTGAAACTTTACAGAGATTTTTTATGGATTATTTAAGAAATATTGGAGTCAATAAACACCAGAGGGGGGCCACCAGGTGGGCACAACCCACCTGGGCGCGCCAGGCCCCCCTAGCAAACCCTGGTGGGTTGTGGCCTCCTTGGCCCACCTCCGGTGCCCATCTTTTGGTATATAAGTGGTTTTGACCTAGAAAAAAGGGGAGGACTTTTGGGATGAAGCGTCGCCGCCTCGAGGCGGAACTTGGGCAGGAGCACTTTTGCCCTCCGGCGGAGCGATTCTGCCGGGGGAACTTCCCTCCCGGAGGGGGAAATCACCGTCATCATCATCACCAACAACTCCCCCATCTTGGGGAGGGCAATCTCCCTCAACATCTTCACCATCACCATCTCATCTCAAACCCTAGTTCATCTCTTGTATGCAATCTTGTTACCGGAACTATAGATTGTTGCTAGGAGGTGACTAGTAGTGTTGATTACATCTTGTAGTTGATTACTATATGGTTTATTTGGTGGAAGATTATATGTTCAGACCCAATATGCTATTTAATACCCGTCTGATCTTGAGCATGATTATTATTTGTGAGTAGTTACTTTTGTTCTTGAGGTCACGTGAGAAATCATGCTGCAAGTAATCATGTGAATTTGATATGTGTTCGATATTTTGATAGTATGTATGTTGTGATTCCCTTAGTAGTGTCATGTGAACGTAGACTACATGACACTTCACCATATTTGGGCCTAAGGGAATGCACTGTGGAGTAGTAAATAGATGGTGGGTTGCGAGAGTGACAGAAACTTAAACCCCAGTTTATGCACTATTCCGTAAGGGACCGATTGGATCCTAGAGTTTAATGCTATGGTTAGAATTTATTCTTAATACTTTTCTCATAGTTGCGGATGCTTGCAGGAGGGTTAATCATAAGTAGGCGGTTTGTTCAAGTAAGAACAACACCTAAGCACCGGTCCAGCCACATATCAAATTATCAAAGTAGCGAACACAAATCAATCCAACATGATGAAAGTGACTAGATGAAATTCCCGTGTACCCTCAAGAATGCTTTGCTTATTATAAGAGACCGTTTTGGCCTGTCCTTTGCCTCAAAAGGATTGGGCTACCTTGCTGCATACTTGTCACTATTATCGTTACTTGCTCGTTACAAATTATCTTGCTATCAAACTACTCGCTACTTACAATTTCAGCACTTGCAGACATCACCTTACTGAAAACTACTTGTCATTTCCCCGTTGGGTTCGACACTCTTACTTATTGAAAAGAGCTACAATTGATCCCCTATACTTGTGGGTCATCAAGGCTATTTTCTGGCTCCGTTGCCGGGGAGTGAAGCGCCTTTGGTAAGTGGAATTCGGTAAGGAAACATTTATATAGTGTGCTGAAATTTATTGTCACTTGTTACTATGGAAAACAATCCTTTGAGGGGTATGTTCGGGGTATCTTCACCTCATTCAGAGCCACAATTAGTTACCCCTTAACCTACATCACCTACTAAAAATATTGAATATGAAACTCCTTCGGGTATGATAGAACAACTGCTAGCTAATCCTTATGCAGGAGATGGAACCGAACATCCTGATATGCACTTGATATATGTGGAACAAATTTGTGGATTGTTTAAGCTTGCAGGTTTACCTAGAGATGAGGTGATGAGAAAGGTTTTCCCTTTATCTTTGAAGGGAAAAGCATTGGCATGGTATAGGCTATGCGATGATATTGGATCATGGAATTGGAATCGTTTGAAATTGGAGTTCCGCCAAAAAATTTATCCTATGCTTCTAGTTCATCGTGATCGGAATTATATATATAATTTTTGGCCTTGTGAAGGGGAAAGTATCGCTCTAGCTTGGGGGAGGCTTAAGTAAATGTTATATTCATGCCCCAATCATGAGCTCTCAAGAGAAATTATTATTCAGAACTTTTATACTCGGCTTTCTCATAATGATCAAACCATGCTAGATACTTCTTGTGCTGGTTGTTTTATGAAGAATACTATTGAATTCCGATGGGATCTTTTGGAAAGAATTCAACGCAACTCTGAAGATTGGGAACTCGATGCAGGTAAAGAGTCAGGTATAAAGCTTAAGTATTACTGTGTTAAATCTTTTATGGATATCGATGCTTTTCAAAAGTTTAGCACTGAATATGGACTTGATTCTAAGATAGTAGCCTCCTTTTGTGAATCATTTGCTACTCATGTTGAACTCCCTAAGGAAAAGTGGCTTAAATATCACCCACCTATTAAAGAACCAATACCAGTTAAAGAGGAAACTATACTTTATAATGTTGATCCAGTTCTTCCTACTGCTTTTATTGACAAACCCACTTTTCCTGTTAGGATAAAGGAACATGCTAAAGTTTCAACTGTGGTTAACAAAAGCTCTGTTAGAACCACTGGTATAGCGAGCTCATAAACAAATGGTTTAAAACCCCTTTCCGTGACGGCATTTGGAACCGTCGCCAAGTGAGTGTGGGCGATAGGGGGGTCCTTTCCACATGACCCAGAAATCTTCGGGGATAGGCCCTCGTGGGAACCTGGCTGGGGTTGTGTGCGGTTGAGCGAGGCATGGAAACCCAATCATTTCCGTAGGTATGTACATCCCACATGGTGAATCCCAGAAATCATTTCCGTAGGTATGTACATCCCACACGGTGAATCCCAGAAATCATTTCCGTAGGTATGTTCATCCCACACGGTGAATCCCAGAAATCATTTCCGTAGGTATGTACATCCCACACGGTGAATCCCATAAAATCATTTCCGTAGGTATGTACATCCCACACAGTTCTTTGTGTGGAAACATGTGTGCAAGGTGGCCTAACACAAAAAGTTCGCTGCCGGAAGCCGTGTGTGATTGTTAGTTGATCGAACACGCCTACTTTCTAGAAACCGTGTGAGTTGTTTGAGTTCATCACCCACGGTGCTGTTTGAGTAACCGTTTGCAATGGAAAACCCCAATAAGCAGGGTAATTAGCCTATTATTGATAATCCATGTACTAATCAAACTGATATTTCTTATAAAACACGCCTGATATTTCATATTCGTATAAAAGCATCAAGGATTTCATAATCGAATTACATCAGATAGCTTCGGCACTCAGTTACGCCATTACACAACAGCACCAAGTTTCACATGCAGCATCAAAAACCTTTGGAAAGTAGCATCATACATGGTAAATAGACAGATGAATCTCATCTGGGAAACTGCAGAAGCGGAAGGCAAATATTGAGCCTTCAGTGATGTTAAATGTCCTTACAACTTTAGGCCAGTGGCTATGGATAATTGCCCGCCCAACCTTCGTCCTCTTCAGCAAGACTTCAATATTGTACCGTGGTTGTTGAATAAATACCTTCCTCGCCTCTTGACCATGCAGGTGGTTTGAGAGGTAATCATCGATGAACTGCTTTGAAAAGTACTGAAAACAAAGCTATGCATAAATCGCTATTGTAAATTTTGAAATGGCGCAAGGGGTAAAAACAAGGTAAAAGAGTTGGTACCATCCTATAGTTGACTGATGTCTTCTTCATTGTGCAAACAAAGATCTTGCTGTTATTTGGCGCAAGTTTCTTCATCCTAACAATCTTTCTGAGTTTCTTGACTTGACTGATATTCATGGACATCTCATTTCCCCATATACAAAATGGGCCGAACAGTGGGTCTAAGCCTCTGACAGGAGGACCTAGATGTGCAAGACCAAATTGTAAGAAACCTAAATATTAGAATGATTCCTGCAACTTCACAATAATGTGCTATTATCCAAAGGACCCTGCTTCAACAAACCTCGATGGTAAACCTCGATGGTAAACACACATAAAGAAGATCTTGATCAGGTTAACTGAGAGTTGCCATACTATCAGTAGAATATGTATTGAGTACAGCCAAATTCGATTGGTGTCACCCACAACAAATGAAAATCAAATTGCATAACTGAACCAAACAGTTAAATGGATAGCAGACCAAATGAACCAAAATAGTTAACTGAGCACGACATTGTAGAATAGAAACATGTACTAGAAGATAAAACAGTTAACAAAACTAAGAATGCTTGAGAACAGTACTACGAAATGTAGCAATTGTTGGACCAAAGTGTTCACTGAACATTACATTTCAGTGGACCAAACTGTTAACTGAACATTAGATAGCATATTAACATTAGAGGTGTCAAATCACTAGAAGGCACTGGCGGTGGCCTCGACAAAACATCACAAACTATATTTTAAAGTAGACAACCGCGCGCCGGTGTCGACGGTGGCCTCGAAGACGAGGTGCTCCTCCAAGATCTGGAGGTCGACACGCATGTTAGCCATAACGACCTCGTTCGCGCGTGTGGCTGCATACTACTCAGCTCCACGTTATACTGCGTGTAAAATGGCTGTGGGCGGCGCTTAATTGGAGGAGGGAGCCAGTGATTTCGGTGGAAGGTGCCGCTCCGCCAGTCGGGGCATGTGGGACGGGAAAGGAGGAGTATGGTGTGGGTGGGGTGTGGATTACCTGACCATATCAACGAGGCCGTGCAGCAAGAAGAAGGGTTGGCAGCGAGGAGGCCACGCATCAAGAGAAGGGTCATCGGCGAGGAGGTGGTGCCGCAAGAAGAAGGGTCACCGGCGAGGAGGCGGCGCTGCAAGAAGAAGGGTAGCCGACGAGGAGGCGACGCTGCAAGAAGAAGGGTCGCCGGCGAGGAGGCTGAGCTGCCAGTAAGCAGCAGGGAAGGTTTGAACTTGGAAAGCAAGGAGGAACAGTGGAGATGTGGCTTTTGGTAGGTGGGAGGGGCGGGGAGATAGATATTTCCGCGGTGGCAAAAAAATTTCTCTTGGTGCCGCGAAAAACTGGGGCGCAAGTGTGGTTCAAGCGGGGGAGGTGGACTATAGACGACGAAGCTTCTTGCGTAAGCCAGACAAAACGGTGCACCAAGATATTTTATATCGCATCCCACACGATTCTTTCTAGTAAACTGTTTGTGGTATACCTGATTTTTTCATTATGTTTTGAAAGACAAAATGGTGTTACGGAGGGAAAGGATGGTGTTTGAATTGCTAGAACATTTACGTACAGTGAACATGCAACTAGTACATGAGTGTCGTGTTTAAATTTGGAATTATTCCGGGTTCGTTTGGCATTTTTATGCATTAATTGAGTTTCTGGGCATTTAATGTGCATACTTCAAATTTGAACTACAAGCACATGCTCCAATGCACCAAAGTTTGCTGAAAAATCACATGTGTGTCTTTGGGTGAATTTATAGGTCCCATGCAAGAAATGGAAATAAAATTCAAACATCTGGGCGTCATGGCTCGGCCGGAAAGATTGAGAAACTTGATTTTTTTAATTCTTGTAAATCCAAAACACGGCTGAAAATCATGAAATTTGGCATGGTCTCATGACATGGCACCAACATGCTGCGGTATTTTTTTTGGCCGAATTGGGACAAGCTTTGGTGTAAGCTTCTTGCATACCGAAGCTTCCCTCAAGAAGGTTCCTGGTTCTAAGAGGGAACGTGTCACCTCCGTGTGCGAAACGACATACATACACTGCCTTCTTCCGCCTTAATTTTTTTGCATAGGCAGATTAGACCAAATAGAAGTATCGTGCTAAATTTTGGAATTATTCCATGTTCATTTCGCCTTTTTTATACATTAATTGAGTTTCTGGGCATTTAATGTGCATAATTCAAATTTGAACTACAAGCACGTGCTCCCGTGCACCATAGTTGTTTGAAAAATCACATGTGTGTCCTTGGGTGAATTTCTAGGTCCCATGCAAGAGATAGGAGTGAAATTCAAACATCTGGGCGTCGTGGCTCGGCTGGAAATATTGAGAAACTTGGTTTTTTAATTCCTGTAATTTCAAAACACGCATGAAAATCATGAAACTTGGCATGGTGTCATGACATGGCACCAACATGCTGCGGTAATATTTTTGGCCGAATTGGGACAAGCTTTGGTGTAAGCTCCTTGCAAACCGGAGCTTCCCTCAAGAAGGCTCGTGGTTCCGAGAGGGAACGTGTCACCTCCGTGTGCGAAACGACATACGTACACTGCCTTCTCCCATATTATTTTTTTACACAGCCAAATTAGACCAAATAGAAGTATCGTGCTAAATTTTGGAATTATTCCGGGCTAGTTTCGCCTTTTTATACATTAATTGAGTTTCTGGGAATTTAATGTGCATAATTAAAATTTGAACTACAAGCACATGCTCAAGTGCACCAAAGTTGTTTGAAAAATCACATGTGTGTCCTTGGGTGAATTTCTAGGTCCCATGCAAGAGATGGGAGTGAAATTCAAACATCTGGGCGTCGTGGCTTAGCCGAAAAGATTGAGAAATTTGTTTTTTTAATTCCTGTAATTCCAAAACACGCCTGAAAATCATGAAACTTGGCATGGTGTCATGAAATGGCACCAACATGCTGCGGTAATATTTTTGGCCGAATTGGGACAAGCTTTGGTGTAAGGTTCTTGCAAACCGGAGCTTCCCTCAAGAAGGCTCGTGGTTCCGGGAGGGAACGTGTCACCTCTGTGTGCGAAACGACATACGTACACTGCCTTCTCCCGCCTTATTTTTTACCCAGCCAGATTAGACCAAATAGGAGTACCGTGCTAAATTTTGAAATTATTCCGGGCTCGTTTCGCCTTTTTTATACATTAATTGAGTTTGTGGGCATTTAATGTGCATAATTCAAATTTAAACAACAAGCAGATGCTCCAGTGCACCAAAGTTGTTTGAAAAATCACATGTGTGTCCTTGGGTGAATTTCTAGGTCCCATGCAAGAGATGGGAGTGAAATTCAAACATCTGGGTGTCGTGGCTTGGCCGGAAATATTGAGAAACTTGGTTTTTTAATTCCTGTAATTCCAAAACACGCCTGAAAATCATGAAACTTGGCATGGTCTCATGACATGGCACCAACATACTGTGGTAATTTTTCTATCCGATTTGCGAAGGCCCACACATTAACAATCAAAAAAGTCATTTTGGAACAAGTGTTGTCACATTACAGATCGGAAACACAAGTATTATTGAAACCGTGGGCCAATTATGTGCCACCACGCGTCCCTTTTTTATTGGCTAGGAGGTGCCGTGCGGGGTAGCTATTTGAGTACGGGAGGCGTGCGATCAAACCCCTGCGCGTGCTCATAGGGAGGAGAGCCCTTTGACCGCTACCCGCAGCGCACCTCCCTCCCAATGTCTCCATTAATGGCGCCCGAGCACCTGTTCTACGGCGTGGCTATATGTCTCACTCGACTGAGATTTAAGAGATAAAAATGAAAATCTGAAAAGAAAGTTTTGCACGGATCTTGATGTAAGATCCGACGGACCTATATAGCATCGACTACGACTTATAGCAAGCATGATGAATATAAGGACGATGACAGTGGATAATAATTGTCTTACATATTTAGAAACATAATTAAAAAAAGCCACATGCGGCAACGCCCGAAATACACAAGGGCAAAAGAAGAAGGAAGACAACGATCTGGCTCGCTGATCTCTACTTTCTTGATGCGTAGCTGCATGCCGTGGGAACTAGTCTCCGCAGCGAGCGGCGATGAGCTCTTTCTTGTCCTGAAGATGCTGCTTGAGAGGATCCACGGATTCCTCCACCAGCCTTCTGCACTCGATGCGCAGCTTGTTATTCTCGTCCATAAGTTTCTCGACGATGACGCCAGTCCTCTTCAACAAGGCAGTGGTCTGCCCCTGCTGCTCCACACTTCCGACGATCTTCACCCCCAGCAGGTCACGCTTGGCCTGGAGCTTCGCATTGCTCTCATTTAGTTGCCAGATGACGTCGGTAGACTGTTCAAACGAGGTTTGCAGGTCATCCTGCAACCTCGCCCACCTGGAGATCTGATCCATCTGCCTATGGACGAGGGCACACATGCGCCTGTAAGAGTCCTCACCTGCCCGCGAGGCATTTTCCCAGGCCGCCGCAGCAAGGGAGGACATCTCTGCTGCATTCGCGGGGCGGCGGGACATCTCTTCTGCTTCCGCGGCACGGCCGGACCAGTCTGCTGCATCGACGGTGCGACAGGTCCTCCATGCTGCTTCGGCGATGCGGCGGGACCTCTCTGTGGCTACGGCCGTGCGGTGGGATATGTTGGCTACTATTGCGGTGAGGCGGGACATCTCTCGTGCTCCCGCTTCCAGGCTCGCCTCTCCCTGGTCGCAATCTCTCGATCCAGAACTCACGCTGGCCATGGCGGACGCAAGGGAACAATGATGAATGACTTGTTTGTTTTTGACTTTTTGTGGATGAGGAGTTGAGGAGGAATGTGCAGTCATCTTGGAGTAGTAGTATTTATAACCATGTAGTAATACACTCCTAAGTGGGAAACCGTTTAGGTTTTGATCGGTGTGAACAGGTTTGCAATTTGGAATGTGACAGGACGCATGCTCAAAATTTACTGACGGTTATAAGTGCGGCACTATTCCTGAAAGGCGTAACATGGGCACGTACACCTTCTCGGCGGCATACGTGGCGTTTGCACCATAGGGTGCACCGCAATAGGCAATGTCATCACACATATTTTAATTAGAATGGGTGTTCCCGTCTAGCGCACACACGTTGATCTATCTAACTGTTTCAGTTTGTTGTGGCTAATCGCAAACAGTTCATCCATGTGAAGTGTATGCCATCAATCGCAGACACATTGATCTGGCTTACCCGTTTCTGTTCTATTGCCTAATCGCAAACAGTTAATCCTTCTGAAGCGTATGCCCTCAATCACACACACCTTGATCCGGCTGGCTGTTTCTTTTGTGTTGCCTAATCACAAACAGTTCATCCGAGTGAACCGTATGCTATATATCACACACACCTTCATCTGGCTGCCCGTTTCTTTTGTGTTGCCTAATCACAAACAGTTCATCCGACTGAACCGTATGCTCTATATCGCACATGCCTTCATCAGACAGCCTGTTTCTTTTGTTCCGCCTCATCGCAAACAGTTCATTGGACTGAACCGTATGCCCTGGATCGCACACGCAACTAAAATCTGAACCGTGTTTGATGCATCCTCCATCACAAACGTTTTCACCTTTTTTGACAGTTTTCATACAGCACCATTTGCGATTATGGCATCACACACAGTTTCTCGAAGGGTCTCTGATCGTAGTGTCGCGTTAGCAGCATCCTGCAATAGTGAACACCTAAACGAGATCAACAAATTAGAGTTGAACCTAATATTTCTAGTGTTAAAGATCTCTTGGAAGAAGATGTGGATGGGCATGTTATCTACTTCTGTGCAGAAGCTGCTAGAATTGCCAAACCCGAAAAAAGGGATAAAAATAGACCAGTTGTTGGTATGCCTGTCATTTCAGTTAAAATAGGAGATCATTGTTATCATGGTTTATGTGACATGGGTGCTAGTGTGAGTGCTATTCCTTACAAGTTATATCAAGAAATCAGGGAAGACATAGCACCTGCAGAGCTAGAAGACATAGATGTCACTATTAAACTTGCAAATAGAGACACCATATCAGCTTGTGGGATTATTAGAGATGTTGAAGTCTTATGCGGGAAAATAAAATACCCTACTGATTTTCTTGTTCTTGGTTCCCCACAAGATGACTTTTGTCCCATTATATTTGGTAGACCTTTCTTGAACACCATTAATGCTAAGATAGATTGTCAGAAACAAACTGTGTGTGTTAGCTTTGGTGATGAGTCTCATGAATTTAATTTTTCCAAGTTTAGTAGGAACCATCATGAATAAGAATTGCCTAGCAAGGATGAATTAATTGGTCTTGCTTCTATTGTTGTGCCACCTACTGATCCTTTAGAACAATATTTGCTAAACCATGAGAATGATTTACATATGCATGAAAGAAATGAAATAGATAATATTTTCTTTGAACAACGCCCTCTACTTAAACACAATTTGCCTGTTGAAACTCTTGGAGGTCCTCCTCCACCTAAGGGTGATCCTGTGTTTGAATTAAAACAATTGCCAGACACTTTAAAATATGCTTATCTTGATGAAAAGAAGATATATCATGTTATTATCAGTGCTAACCTTTTGGAACATGAAGAAGAAAGGTTATTGAAAGTTCTAAGGAAGCACCGAGCTGCTATTGGATATTGATGTTGCTTCAAGCTGCATCGGTATTTCCCCAAAGAGGAAGGGATGATGCAGCACAGCAGTGGTAGGTATTTCCCTTAGATATGAAACCAAGGTTATCGAACTAGTAGGAGAACCAAGCAACACAACGTAAACAGCCCCTGCACACAAATAACAACCACTCGCAACCTGACGTGTTAAAGGGGTTGTCAATCCCTTTCGGGTAACGACGCCTCAATGGTGCATGGACGGGAGAAAGTTGTGATAGATTGAATAAATAGATCGCAAATAAAATAAAGTGCAACAAAGTATTTTTGTATTTCTGGTTTAATAGATCTGAAAATAAAAGCAAGAGAAAAATAGACCGCAAAGGCAAATATATGAGAAAGAAGACCCGGGGGCCGTAGGTTTCACTAGTGGCTTCTCTCGAGAAAAATAGTAAATGGTGGGTAAACAAATTTCTGTTGGGCAATTGATAGAACCTCAAATAATTATGACGATATCCAGGCAATGATCATTACATAGGCATCACGTCCAAGATTAGTAGACCGACTCCTGCCTGCATCTACTACTATTACTCGACACATCGACCGCTATCCAGCATGCATCTATTGTATTAAGTTCATGGAAAAATGGAGTAATGCAATAAGAACGATGACATGATGTAGACAAGATCCGTTTATCTATGGCGGTAGATATAGATCCCATCTTTTTATCCTTAGTAGCAACGATACATACCTGTCGGTTCCCTTTCTGTCACTGGGATCAAGCACCGTAAGATCGAATCCACTACCGGGCACCTCTTCCCATTGCAAGATAAATATATCAAGTTGGCCAAACAAAACCCAAATATCATAGAAGAAAGACGAGGTTATAAGAGATCATGCATAAAAGAGATCAAAGAAACTCAAATATTTTCATGGATATAAAAAGATAGATCTGATCATAAACTCAAAGTTCATCGATCCCAACAAACACACCACAAAAGAGTTACATCATATGGATCTCCAAGAGACCATTGTATTGAGAATCAAGAGAGAGAGAGAGATGAAGCCATCTAGCTACTAACTACGGACCCGAAGGTCTACAAAGAACTACTCACGCATCATCGGAGAGGCACCAATGGAAGTGGTGAACCCCTCAGTGATGGTGTCCAGATTGGATCTGGTGGTTCTGGACTCTACGGCGGATGGATGAATATTTCGTCGACTCCCCTAGGGTTCTGGAAATATTGGGGTATTTATAGAGCAAAGAGGTGGTCCGGGGGCACCCGAGGTGGGCACAACCCACCAGGGCGCGCCTGGGCATCCTGGCGCGCCTTGGTGGGTTGTCCCCTCCTCGGGACTCCCCCTAGGTGCAACCATGCCCCAACATCTTCCTTCCGGTCCATAAAAAATCTCCGTAAAGTTTCGTGGCATTTGGACTCCGTTTGATATTGATTTTCTGTGATGTAAAAAAACATGGAAAAAAACAACAACTGGCACTTGGCACTA
Organism: Triticum urartu; assembly: GCF_003073215.2. NCBI lineage: Eukaryota > Viridiplantae > Streptophyta > Magnoliopsida > Poales > Poaceae > Triticum > Triticum urartu. The sequence continues at coordinate 263,791,856 of NC_053028.1, read as the reverse complement.
TGTCAATAGGTTAGTACCAAAAAATGATATAAAATGACTATAAAAAGAATATAAAACATCCAAGATTGATAATAAAACATCATGGAACAATCAAAAATTATAGATACATTGTAGACGTATCAGCATCCCCAAGCTTAACTCCTATTCGTCCTCGAGTAGGTAAGTGATAAAAACAGAATTTTTGATGTGGAGTGTTGTTCATCATGTCATATCATATTCTTTTATTTATAGCATGGACATTTTGACTTTTATGTGATTCAAAGCAATAGTCTAGTTTTGACATAATAATTTAGATACTCAAGCATATCAACAAGCAACCATGTCTTTCAAAATATCAATGCTAAAATAAGTTATCCCTAGCCCATCATGCTCAAACATTGATCCATTCATGAAACACACTCGAATATTAACTACACCCAATACTTAAGCATGATCATATTGCCTCCTAGTTGGTGCTTTTATAAGAGAAGATGGAGACTCAAAATAAAAATTGCTTAAAGTAAAAGAAAGGCCCTTCGCAGAGGGAAGTAGGGATTTGTACAGGTGTCAGAGCTCAGAGCGAAAAACTTAGAGATAAAAACATTTTGGGAGGTGTATCCATCCCACCAACGAAAACAACTTAGTGTTCCCAATAGTTTCCATGCATAGATATATCATAGGCGGTTCCCAAACAAAAAATAAAGTTTATTCCTTTTTCCACCATAACTTTCACTTTCCATGGATAACCGTATCCACGGGTGCCCTCCATACCAACACTTTCCAAGGAATTTATTATTTGACAACATAAAGTAAATTCATTTGTTTTTGCATTTCGGGACTAGGCATCCCTAATACCTTTGCCTTACTCTCGTGCAATGACAAGTGAATAAACACTCATCTTGAGAATTACAAATCTGGCATGGAAAATATTAGCCACCCTCACCGCTCCGCGAGTGAAACAAACACACAAAAGAGAAGTTTATTTTGAAAATTAGAGATGGCACATGCAAATTTGCTTAGAAAGGTAAAAGAATACCTCATATAGGTAGATATAGTGGACTCATGTGGCAAAACTGGTTTAAAGAATTTTGGATGCACAAGTAGTGATCATACTTAGTGCAAAATGAAGGCTAGCAAAATATTGGGAAGCAACCAACCAAGAAACGAATAATCTCATAAGCAAGCAGTAAGCATGATTAACACCGAATAATGCACCACAAGTAGGATATAATTTCATTGCATGATTATTGACTTTCGTGCATGCATAAGGAATCACAAACCTTAACACCAATATTCTTACTAAAGCATAATTACTCATCAAGATGACTCACATATCACATCATCATATCTCAAAACTATTACTAAGAATCAAGTTTATTTTGTCCAATGATCTTCATGACATTTTTTCTTTTCTTTATCCTTCTTGGATATCTATCACTTTGGGACTAATTTTCATGTGTTGCTTTTCATAAGCTCAAACAAATATAAGTGAAGATCATGAGCATAACAAATTTTCTTCCTCTCAAAATAATTTAAGTAAAGCAAGAGAGAATTTCTTAAATTTTTTTACTAACTCTCAAATAAATATAAGTGAAGCAAGAGAGCATTTCTTCAAAAATAACAAAGCACACCGTGCTCAAAAAGATATAAGTGAAGCACTAGAGCAAGTCCATTGCTCATAAAAAATTTAAGTGAAGCATAGAGAGCAATTCTAACAAGTCATGACATAATTTTGGCTCTCTCAAATAAGTGTTTCCAGCAAGGATTGGTGAATTAAAACACAAAAATAAAACAAGCAAAGACACATATCATACAAGAAGCTCCAAGTAAAACACATATCATGTGACGAATAAAAATATAGTCTCGAGTAAAATACTGATAGTTGTTGGAAGAAGGCAGGGATGCCACTCAGGGGCATCCCCATGCTTAGTTGGTTGCTCATTCTTGGATAATAGCTTGGGATGTTGGGGCATCCCCAAGCTTAGGATCTTACATCCTTCCTTCATCCATCGTAAGATAACCCAAAACTTGAAAACTTCAATCACACAAAACTAAACAAAGCCTTCGTGAGATCCGTTAGTATAAGAATAATAAACCACTACTATAAGTGTTGTATCAAATCCATTAGTATTTTGTTTTTGTATTATATCTACTGTATTCCAACTTTTCTATGGCAAAAACTCATCAAAGAAAACCATAGAGCCATAAAAATAAGCACACAACACAAAGAAAACAGGATCTGTCAAAACAGAACAGTCTATAGCAATCTGACTTTTTCGAATACTTTTATAAATCCAAATATTCTGAAAACTTAGGACAACCTAAGAAATTTGTATATCGATCTACTGCAAGTGGAATGAGTATTTTATCGCTCTCTGGTAAACAATGAAAATTAATTTCGTGAGCGTAAAAGTTTCTGTTTTTTCAGCAAGATCAAACAACTATCACCCAAGAAGATCCTAAAAGCTTTACTTGGCACAAACACTAATTAAAACACAAAAACACAATCATAACAGTAGCATAATTGTGCTAACATTCAAAAAAAGGAAGAAAAAAATCAAAAATAAATTTTATTCATTGGTTTGCCTCCCAACAAGCGCTATAGTTTTACGCCCTTAGCTGGGCATAAAGCAAGGATCTAAGTTTTGTCTTCCGAAGTTTTGACAACTTTTGTAAGGGTTTTCTCAAACCCGGGAGGCTCTTTACGCTTCGCTAAATTCTCCGGAAAAGAAACCATCTTAAGATGCAAAATATCCAATCGCTTATTACAAAGAGTAATCAGGGCATTCATGCGATTGATACTACCATTGAGGTGTTTGAGGGGTTCATTATATTTTGTATTTCAACCATATGCTTATGCAAATCACCAAGTTTATCTAACATTTGATCTCCCTCAGGGGTAAAAGGAAACCCCTTCTTTTGAGGTGGAATTCCCAAAATTCCCTCTAATATTTCATAGGCAACGTTGGCCTCAAGATCAATGAAGTTTCCTTTGGCGAAAAAATCGAGAAGTCATCTATGATGCAAAACCAATCCTATGTAAAAATTTCGAAGCAAAACTTTAGCATCCCCCTTTAAGTCGGAAATACGATACGATTCCATAAGCCTATACCAGGCATCTTTCAAATTTTCTCATTGTCCTTGCTTGAAGTAAAGGACTTCAAAATTTGGTGACAAAGGAGGAGTAGGGACGCTAGCCATCGAGACTAGAAAGCAATAGAATGGCAAACGGAAAAGAGAAGCGAATAAAACGGCAAATTTTGTGAAGTGGGGGAGAGGAAAACGAGAGGCAAATGGCAAATAATGTAAATTACGAGGAGATGAGATTTGTGATTAGGAACCTGGTTATGATGAAGATCCTCCCCGACAACAGCGCCAGAAATGGCATGTGGCCGGGAAACTATCTTGACTTGATCCTCCCCGGCAACGGCGCCAGAAATTCCTTTTGATGTCGCTTGAAGCTACGTCGGTATGTCCCCAAAGAGGAAGGGACGATGCAGCACAGTGGTGGTAGGTATTTCCCTCAGATATGAAACCAAGGTTATCGAACCAGTACGAGAACCAAGCAACACAACGTAAACATCCCCTGCACACAAATAACGACCACTCGCAACCCGACGTGTTAAAGGGGTCGTCAATCCCTTTCGGGTAACGACGCCTCAAACGATGCATTGACGGGAGAAAGTTGTGATAGATTAAATAAATAGATCGCAAATAAAATAAAGTGCAGCAAAGTATTTTTGTATTTTTGGTTTAATAGATCTGAAAATAAAAGCAAGAGAAAAATAGATCACAAAGGCAAATATATGAGAAAGAAGACCCAGGGGCCATAGATTTCACTAGTGGCTTCTCTCAAGAAAAATAGCAAAAGGTGGGTAAACAAGTTATTGTTGGGCAATTGATAGAACCTCAAATAATTATGATGATATCCAGGCAATGATCATTACATAGGCATCACGTCCAAGATTAGTAGACCGACTCCTACCTGCATCTACTACTATTACTCCACACATCGACCGCTATCTAGCATGCATCTAGTGTATTAAGTTCATGGAAAACAGAGTAATGCAATAAGAACGCTGACATGATGTAGACGAGATCCATTTATCTATGGCGGTAGATAGAGATCCCATCTTTTTATCCTTAGTAGCAACGATACATACATGTTGGTTCCCTTTCTGTCACTTGGATCAAGCACCGTAAGATCGAACCCACTACCGGGCACCTCTTCCCATTGCAAGATAAATAGATCAAGTTGGCCAAACGAAACCCAAATATCGGAGAAGAAATACGAGGCTATAAGATATTATGCATAAAAGAGATCAAAGAACCTCAAATACTTTCATCGATATAAAAAGATAGATCTGATCATAAACTCAAAGTTCATCGATCCCAACAAACACACCACAAAAGAGTTACATCATATCGATCTCCAAGAGACCATTTGATGTAGGGTGGAACCCTAGATGGACGATCTTTCACGAAAGGAGCGGATCCCGCGAAGAACACGAGGGGAAAACACAAAGGGGCACAAAGAGAAACACTCAAACCAACAAGATTGATCACACATGTGCTAGATCCATGAACACAAAGAGAGATACACGATCCAAAGTCAATAAAGGAAGATACAAAGGGTAACCTGTTCTTCTCCGTGAGGAGGTCTTGAATCCACAAGGGGATCTTCCTGTGAGGGGTCTTGAATCCAAGGTGGATCTTCTTCGTAGAGGGGCCGTGGTCTCTCTCGTGGAGTAGATCCGATATGGATGAGCGATGCTCTATCTCTAATATGAGCTTACACAATGCTAACCCTAAAACGTAGGTAGGAGGAGAGTATATATAGTCTAGGGGGCGAAAGGGTACATGGGCCTCGGCCCTTTACTGTGTGCAGACAGACAGGGCCGGACGTCCGGGCGTCGGGCCGGATGCCTGGGTTGACGGGGCTTTTCTTCTGTCCTCTGTTTGTAGCTTGTCCGGATATCCAGGCATTGGGGCCGGATGTCCGGGGCCTGTAGATGCTTGGCGGCTGGAATGCTACTGTAGTTGATGTCTCCAGCAGCCTGATGTCCGGGCTCGGGGCCGGATGTCTGGGTCCTGGAGCTGCCTTCTTCTCCTTTCGGTGTTCCTCTTCATCAGTGGACTTGGCGGCTTGTCCATCTTCACGTGCATCTTCGGGAGGGTCCTCTTGGTACCTAATCATGCACAACATCTCAGATTTAGGTAGTAGCCATGTCTCGAGAGGATCATATGTAATATCACTAAGGAGAGAAGTCAGCTCAGTCTCGAGAGCTCTAGCTCGTGCTCGTGTCATGGGTCCTCTTGGCACTTGATGATAAGATGGTAGGTCCATGGGGATGACCATAGGATCCTCCGCATCATCTCCCCTCCCTTGGGGAAGATCCAACCTCGGATCAAAATCCTCATCACCATGGTAGGGCAAGAGATCTTTGACGTTGAAGATGTCGCTCACGTAGTACTTGTCGCATGGAATGTCGATCTTGTAGGCGTTGTTGTTGTTGTTGTAGCTTTCAAGCACCTTGAAGGGTCCGTCCGCTCATGGGCGAAGTTTGGACTTGCGTTCGTTGGGGAAGCGGTCCTTGCGAAGGTGTATCCACACAAGATCTCCAATGTTGAACACCATGGGGTGCTTGTTGATGTTGAGCTTGGTCGCAAGTCGTTGTACTTAGTGCTTGATGGTATGTCTTGTATCTTCATGCACCTTCTTGAGATGGTTCACACGTGAACTTGCGTCCATATTGATGCACTCTTGTAGTGGTAGAGGAAGAATGTCCAAAGGGGACAATGGGTTGAATCCGTAGACGACCTCGAAGGGGGACTTGCCGGTAGTTGAGTGTCTTGCGCGGTTGTAGGCGAACTCGGCGATAGGTAGACACTCCTCCCACTCCTTGATGTTCTTCTTGATTAGCACGCGAAGTAGAGCGGAGAGTGTGCAGTTGGTCACCTTCGTTTGGCCGTCAGTTTGAGGATGGTACGCCGTGGAGAAGAGTAGCTTGATTCCGAGCTTGGCGCATAGGGTCTTCCAAAAGTAACTCAAGAACTTGACATCGCGGTCTGAGACAATCGTCTTTGGCACTCCATGTAGCCGTAATATTTCCCTACAAAAGATATTGGAAACATGTGAAGCATCGTCTATCTTGTTGCAAGGAATGAAATGTGCCATCTTAGAGAATCGGCCCACAACAACAAATACCGAATCCTTTCCATTTCTAGTTCTAGGCAATCCAAGTACAAAATCGATGCTAATATCTTCCCATGGTTGATATGGAATTGAGAGAGGCATTTAAAGGCCATGGGACTGAGCTTTAGACTTAGCTTTGCGACATGTAGAGCATCCGTTGGTGAAGCGGTTGACGTTGCGAAACATCTTGGGCCAATATTATTTCTTCGAGAGCGTAGCGGAAGTCTTGTCGCGTCCAAAATGTCCCATTAGTCCTCCTCCATGAGATTCCTGCAAAAGCAACAAACGAAGAGAAGACTCGGGGATGCAAAGTTTGTTAGCTCTCATAAGATATCCATCTTTGAAGTAATAGCGTTCCCAAGATGTATGCGTCAAAAATTTGGCATAAGGAGTAGCAAAAGTTGGATCATGCGCATACAAGTCTTTTATGTGCTCACAGCCAATGACATCCAATTCAAGTTGAGTAACAAGCATGCATATGCGGGAAAGAGCATCCGCCATAACATTTTCCTTACCTTTGATGTACTTGATGACATAAGGAAAAGGCTCAATGAATTCACTCCATTTAGCATGACGCTTGTTCAACTTAGTTTGACCCTTAAGGTATTTAAGCGTTTAATGATCAGTATGAATGATAAATTCATGAGGGCGAAGATAATGTTCCCATTCATGCAAAACTCACACTAAAGCATATAATTCTTTGTCATAGATGGGGTAATTGAGTTGCGCTCCGGAAAGTTTCTCACTAAAGTAAGCTATGGGGCGCTTCTCTTGCGTTAACACACCTCCTATGCCATTACCACTAGCATCGCAATGAATCTCAAAGGGCTTGTCAAAGTTGGGTAATGCAAGCACATGAGCATGAGTAAGAAAATTATTAAGCTCATTGAAAGCCGTGTCTTGGGATGGTCCCCAAACAAAAGGCACATTTTTTCTTGCTCAAAGCATGCAAAGGTGAAGCAATGGTGCTAAAGTCTTTCACAAATCTATGGTAGAAGCCGGCTAAACCAAGGAAGCTACGCACTTGATGCAAGTTGGTTGGTTGTGGCCAAGTTTTAATAGCATTGATCTTAGAGTCATCAACATGAACACCCTTAGAGGAAACAACAAAACCCAAGAAAACGAGCTTATCAACGCCAAAAAGGCACTTTTCCATGTTAGCATAGAGACGCTCTTTTCGAAGAGTTTGCAAAATGGTTTGAACATGGGTGACATGATCTTTGAGAGATTTGCTATAAACAAGGATATCATCGAAGTATACCACAACAAACTCACCAATGTAAGGGCAAAAGACATGATTCATAAGACACATAAAAGTACCCGGTGCTTCCGATAAACCCATAGGCATGACTAACCACTCATACAAACCAAACTTTGTTTTGAAAGCGGTTTTCCATTCATCGCTCTCTTGTATGCGGATTTGATAGTAACCACTTTTAAGATCTATTTTGGAAAAAAATAGTGGCACCACCAGGTTCATCCAGCATATCATCAAGGCGTGGAATGGGATACCTATAGCGAACGGTGATAGCATTGATAGGTATACAATCGGAGCACATGCGAAAGCTACTGTCTCTTTTTGGCACAAAAATGACCAGAACGGCACAAGGACTCAAACTTTTGCACACATGTCCATGGTCTATGAGATGATTTACTTGCCTTTGTATTTATTTGGTTTCTTCGGGGTTGACGTGGTAGGGAGCTTTGTTCGGAAGTGGTGCTCCGGGGATGAGGTCGATGCGGTGCTCGATGCCTTGTAGTGGAGGTAGTCCCGGAGGTAGCTCGTCGGGGAAAACATATTGGAATTCCTGCAAAAGAGAAGACACTACTAAAGGTAGAGTGTGAGAGGTGTTAGCTTTTGGTGCCTCATCCTTGCACAATAGGACATAGTGTAGGACACTAGATGGGTTCTCACACACTCCTCTTATCTCACTTTTGGTGGCAAATAGAACTAAGTTCTTGTTGCTCATTGTGGAGGCACTCAATTTGGGCTTGTGGCACTCACTCTCTTTTTGGTGGTTCGCTCTCTCACTATTCTCTCCACGATGGGTGGCTTGCTTGTCGGCGATCACTTGGCTTGGAGTCATAGGGTGAAGTACGAACTCCTTTCCTTTCATCTTGAAGATGTAGTGGTTCGTTAGGCCGTTGTGGATGACACCTCTATCAAATTGCCATGGTCAACCAAGAAGAAGGTGGCAAACGTTCATTGGAACAACATCACACTCCAAAGTGTCTTCGTAAGCTCCGATTTTGAAGTAGACTTGCACTCTATGCTCAACTTGAATAGTGCCGGAGTCGCTTAGCCATTGAACTTTGTAGGGATGTGGGTCCTTCGTCTTCGCAATTGGAGCTTGGAGCAAAGTTCTTCACTTGCTAAGTTATGACAACTCCCTCCATCGATGATGACCTTGACAGACCTTCCATTGATGCCGGCCTTGGTATGGAATATGTGGCATCTTTGGTTTTCTTCTTGGTGATTTTGAAGGGTTAAGACCTGAGAGACAACAAGAGCAGGACTTGAATCTTCATCACAAAAAGACTTGTTCCTCTTCATCGTTCACTTGCCGATGCATGGCGACTTGCTCAAGTGATTCCGTTTCTCCTTCACTCATGGAGTCGTATGTACCATCGTCGTTGAGGATCATGGTTTTCTTGTTGGTACACTCAAAGGACTTGTGGCCCCGGCCTCCGCATGTGAAGCATTTGAAGGAACTTGTCTTGATGGTCTCATCGGTTGGGGTAGATGATGATGAAGCTCTCGGCTTGAAGTTGCTCGTTGTAGGAGGATGACTTGAGGTTGTCGAAGCTTTCTTGTAACTCGACTTGTCGATGTTTCTTGTAGAAGGCTTGGTTGATGTAGACGGTGTTGGAGTCGTTGAAGCTTGGGTGTTGGAGAAACCATAGGACTTGGATGAGAACTTGACATACTTGAAGTCATCTTGCACTTGACGTTCTGCTTTGGTAGCTTGATGCACTAGCTCAATTAGGTTCAAGTATGGTTGGAAGTCGGCGATCTTCTTGATGGGATGATTGAGTCCATTCAAGAAACGTGTCATAGTTTGCTCATCATCTTCCGTGACATTGGCTCGTATCATTGTAATCTCCATTTCCTTGTATTACTCTTCAATGCTCTTGGTTCCTTGCTTGAGTAGTTGGAGTTTCTTGAAGAGGTCGTGGTTGTAGTAGGTAGGCACGAAGCGTGCTCTCATGACATCCTTCATTTGTGCCCAAGTAGTGATGGGTGGTTCACCTTTTGCCTCTCGGCGCTCAATGACTTGTTCCCACCAAATGAGGACATAGTCTTGGAACTCAAGGGATGCCATCGCGATCTTCTTCTCTTCTTCATAGTTGTGCAAGCGGAAGATTTTGTCGACCTTCAATGCCCATGAAAGGTACTCTTCAGGATCATTGATTCCATTGAACTTGGGCATGGTGAACTTTAGCTTGCCATAGCGTTGCTCTTCATTGTGTTTGGGTCGGGGATGATGACGTCCTTGACGAGGAGGATCGTCTCTCACAACCTGCTCTTGCCGTGGAGGATTTCCATTGTCTTCTTGTTCTTGTTGAACTTGATGTTCTTGGTGAGCTTGTGGAGGAACTTGTCGAGCTTGACGTTGCACGCGAGCTTGATATACTTGTTCTTGAACTTCTTCGCAAAGTGCTTCTTCATGTTCACGAGCTTCTCGGCCTCATTTGGCTACGGCTCGACTTGATTCTCGGAGTGCATGTTGCCCCTCAAGTGCATGAGCTTCTCACAATTGTTGCTCTTGACGTTGTGCCTCGACATCTTGTGCTTCTTTGTGAAGACGCGCTCGCTCTTCCTCTTTGTGTTGGCATGGTTGTTGCCGTTCTCGTGCTTGCGCAAAGGTAGCTTGGTTTTGACGATGTCATTGTTCTTGAAAGTTTTTTTTGTGTAGAGGGTTACGGTTGGCTTGACGATCTTGGCGTGCGACATGACGAAGAGTATTCGATGCCGGTGTACTTGAGCCAGAGATGGTGTAGTCGGAGTGTCGACTTGAGCGGCTCCGTCTTGATGAGGACGAAGTGGAAGAAGAGCGGTTGAGCAACAAAGCATGAATCTCATCCATTCTTGCATTGTTCTCTTGCTTGTGGTCATCGAGCTTGTGGTCTAAGTTGTCTCTTATACGTTGCTCGGAGAGTCGCAAGTCGGTGGTGAGGTTGCCGATGCATTCACTCATTGCTTGTTGCGCTCTTGATGCAAAGCACGTTGTGCACCAAAGAGGTGGCTCTTTGTGACGTAGGAGTTCATGTCTTCGTCTTACCTGATGAAGAGTGGGTTTGTAGAAGTACTTGGCCTATCCATCATTCCAAGAGAAATATGTGAGTGGGATAAAGAGAAGAACGTATACCAAATGTACCTTGACCGATGTTGAAGATGGATCAAAGATCACTCCAATGTGGAACAAGGAAATAGCACAATTGTTACCAATTCTAGTCAGTTTCTCACACCTACACAAGTAAACACTTATGGTGGAGCTTGGTTAGGATGGTGGCACAAAATTTGATGCAATTGTTAGCGAGCTTAATAATGTTAGAAAAGATTCACAAGTTTGCAATGTGTAAGTGCATCTAGTGCCACCCCTAGTTGTTTTTGGAGTATTGACGACAAACCTAGTTGAGGGACTAATGTGTTTGTGAGAATTGCAGGATAACACAGGTAGAAGTCCCTCATTGATTCGGTTTTCCTACCAGAGATGACCCCTAAAAATGTATGAAGACATTGAAGTCAAAGGTGGTATATGAAGATATTCACATTGAAGACTATGACAAGAGAAGACACCACATGAAGCCTATGGAGCTCGAAGACTTAAATCTTTCATAGTTCTCTTTCTTCTGTATTGAGTCATAGGAACCACCGTACTGTTAAGTGGGGTCCAAGAGAACCAGTCAGAATGACTGAAGTGATGCTTAAACAAAACCTATGTCTTCGAGTGAAGACTTTGAGAGCGAATCTTGTCCAGAGTCGGGCAAGTCAGCTTTGCTTGAAGCCCAAGTAAAGTTGCCGTGTGAGTTTGAAATCTGACCGTTGGAACACGTGTCATTTCCTTAGTGACCCAGGGTCATTTCGGACAAATCAGGTCGGGTTGCCAAGTGGCTATAAATAGCTCACCCCCTACAACCATACACGGTTGGCTGCTCAGATTCAGAGTGCGGCTTTTGTCGTTTGAGAGCAACCCACCTCGAAGCCTTTGAGAGAGAATTCCTTGCGAGGATAAAGCCCTAACCACCCAGAGCCAAAGAGAATTAGGCATCACTTAAGTCTTCTTGTCTGTGTGATCTGAAGACTTATTACACTTCAGGACTGTGCATCCTCCAGCCGGTTAGGCGTCGCGTTCTGAGCATCCAAGAGACATTGTGGATTGCCGGTGAACGAAGTCTGTGAAGGTTTGGGAGTCTATCTTGAAGACTTACCAGAGTGATTGGGCGAGGTCTGTGTGACCTTAGCTCAAGGGGAATACGGTGAGGACTGGGTGTCCTGAGCTGCGTGTTCAGGACTGGGTGTCCGGGACTGTGTGTCCTAAGGTTTAAATACCTAGCCGCCCTAACCAGACGTACAGTTGTCACAGCAACTGGAACTGGTCCAACAAATCATTGTCTTCAGCGAGTCACTGGTTTCATCTTCCCTTCCCTTTACTTACTGTTACTCCTTGTGAAGTCATTGTATGTTCGCACTACCTTTTGTCTTCACTGAGTGACTGCGTGTTCTGTGTGGCTTCACAATATCTTCCTACCTGATCCTTACTACATTACTGCTATTAGTCATTGTGCTTTCACTCTATTGAATACTTGACTATGGCTTGCCTAGTGTAGTCTACCTTCCGCTGCAGGGTAATAGGTTTATTTCTATCGTTTGTCTTCATAACTTCCATGTTTTGAAGACTTTCATAAAAATCGCGTATTCACCCCCCCCCCTCTAGTCGATATAACGCACTTTCACAATGCAACAAGTAGACCAAGCAAAATAAGGTACACAGAAACACACACACACACACACAAAGAGATAAGTGGGGTCGTGCAACCAAGGATGAGCCAAAATGTGGAATCCACGAAAATGCTCTTGTTGCACAACACTAGAGAGACGCTAGCACGATTGCACAATAGGTGGATACGAAGACTTGTGCACAACCTACTAAGCAAAAATGCAACGACTTCTATCCCAAGTATGCTCTATGTATGGTGTTTCGATGATATGATCCAAGATGATCTAGTATGACAATCTTAATGTTGTATGATGCTATGGTTCTTGCTTAAAATCCCTTTGCTTATCTTTCCCTTTTGCTTAAAAGCTTGTTTGGCTCATTGTTGTTTGAGCTCTTTTCTCATGCAATGCTTCACGAACCAAGATAGCAATTGTGTATGCGATGACAACTTTGTGACACAAGAGATGATACCAAGATATGCACTAATGATATGTATGTATGTTACGGGAAGTATGATCACTAATGTGCACAAGTCACGTTGCCGGCAATACTCAATGCTAGTCTCGATGGGTAAGCGACGCAAAAGAGTAAGGCTATGAAGGCTATCAATGTAGTGGCAAGAATGATGTATCACTAAACCAAGATGAGTTTACCGTTCTTGCTTACGGTATGGTGTCAAAATGATGCAGTGGTTGTTGTCGATGACGCGTCCGTGGAGAAGATGAGCGGCGGTGATGTTGATGTCGAACCGTACCTAAACAGCCGAAACACAATAGGACACGGAACCACAACTCAAATTATCAAGGTAAAACGGGATAAAATTGTCCGAGTTGGTAGTGGTAAGCGATGGTGGTGTATGTGGTATATGGCGATGCTATGCGGAAGTGGTGGTGGTATGCGGAAGTGTATGTGGGCACCATAACAAAATTTGGCGAAATATGGACGGGAAACGGGCGGTGGATGGAAGTGATGCTGCGAGGGGACGGATGTCCGGGTTTGAAGGCCGGATGTCCGGGCTGTCGGGCCGGATGTCCGGGCTCTGGATCCGTGGACGAACTCCGCGTGGAAGGTGGCAAATCGGGGAAAAATTCGAAGGAATTTGTGGATGGAAATTGGTGAAAAGATGATGGAAATCTTGATCTACTTGCAACACATGATATCCGCGGATCAAATCCAACAAAACTTCATCACACCAACAAATCAAAAAAAATCTGGGGGCTATTTTTGTAGGGAATTTTCAAATTAGGGACAAAATCAACAAAAACATGGCTAGAAAACCCAACGGGGAGGCTCCGAAATCGTGATCAACATGGCTTTAGATACCAAGATGATGTAGGGTGGAACCCTAGATGGCCGATCTTTCACGAAAGGAGCGGATCTCGCGAAGAACACGAGGGAAAACACGAGGGGAAAATACAAAGGGGCACAAAGAGAAACACTCAAACCAACAAGATTGATCACACATGTGCTAGATCCATGAACACAAAGAGAGATACACGATCCGAAGTCAATAAAGGACGATACAAAGGGTAACCGGTTCTTCTCCGTGAGGAGGTCTTGAATCCACAAGGGGATCTTCCCGTGAGGGGTCTTGAATCCAAGGTGGATCTTCTTCGTAGAGGGGCCGCGGTCTCTCTCGTTGAGTAGATCTGATATGGATGAGCGATGCTCTATCTCTAATATGAGCTTACACAACGCTAACCCTAAAACGTAGGTAGGAGGAGACTATATATAGTCTAGGGGGTGAAAGGGTACATGGGCCTCGGCCCTTTACTGTGTGCAGACAGACGGGGCCGGACGTCCGGGCGTCGGGCCAGATGTCCGGGCTGACGAGGCTTTTCTTCTGTCCTCTATTTGCAACTTGTCCGGATATCCGGGCTGGGGCCGGATTTCCGGGCCGGGACGGATGTCTGGGCTGGGGCCGGATGTCCGGGGCCTGTAGATGCTTGGCGGCTGGAATGCTGATGTAGTTGATGTCTCCAGCGGCCGGATGTCCGGGCTCGGGGCTGGATGTCCGTGTCTTGGAGCTGCCTTCTTCTCCTTTCGGCGTTCCTCTTCATCCGTGGACTTGGCGGCTTGTCCGTCTTCACGTGCATCTTCGGGAGGGTCCTCTTGGTACCTAATCATGCACAACATCTTGGATTTAGGTAGTAGCCATGTCTCGAGAGGATCATATGTAATATCACTAAGGAGAGAAGTCACCTCGGTCTCAAGAGCTCTAGCTCATGCTCGTGTCATGGGTCCTCTTGGCACTTGATGAGACGATGGTAGGTCCATGAGGATGACCATAGGATGCTCCGCATCACCATTGTATTGCGAATCAAGAGAGAGAGATGAAGCCATCTAGCTACTAACTACGGACCCGAAGGTCTGCAAAGAACTACTCACGCATCATCGGAGAGGCACCAATGGAAGTGGTGAACCCCTCTGTGATGGTGTCTAGATTGGATCTGGTGGTTCTGGACTCTGCGGCGGCTGGATGAATATTTCGTCGACTCCCCTAGGGTTCTGGAAATATTGGGGTATTTATAGAGCAAAGAGGCGTGCTACCTCTTGAGCATGCGTTGGTTTTTCCTTGGAGAGGAAAGGGTGATGCAACAAAGTAGCGTAAGTATTTCCCTCAGTTTTTGAGAACCAAGGTATCAATCCAGTAGGAAACTACACGCAAGTCTCCTAGTACCTGCACAAACAAATAAGAACCTTGCAACCAACGCGATAAAGGGGTTGTCAATCCCTTCACGGCCACTTGCAAAAGTGAGATCTGATAAAGATAATAAGGTAAATATTTTTGGTATTTTTGTTGTATAGATTGGAAAATAAAGATTGCAAAATAAATAGTATACTAGAATTGTAGATCGGAAACTTATATGATGTAAAGTAGACCCCGGGACCATAGGTTTCACTAGTGGCTTCTCTCATGATAGCATATATTATGGTGGGTGAACAAATTACTGCCGAGCAATTGATAGAAAATCGCATAGTTATGATGATATCTAGGCATGATCATGAACATAGGCATCACGTCCGTGTAAAGTAGACCGAAACGATTCTGCATCTACTACTATTACTCCACACATCAACCACTATCCAGCATGCATCTAGAGTATTAAGTTCATAAAAACAGAGTAACGCATTAGGCAATATGACATGATGTAGAGGGATAAACTCAAGCAATATGATATAAACCCCATCTTTTTATCCTCGATGGCAACAATACAATACGTGCCTTGCTACCCCTGCTGTCACTGGGAAAGTACACTGCAATATTGAACCCAAAGCTAAGCACTTCTCACATTGCAAGAATGATCAATCTTGTAGGCCAAACCAAACTGATAATTCGAAGAGACTTGCAAAGATATCAAATCATGCATATAAGAATACAGAGAAAAATCAAATATTGTTCATAGATAAACTTGATCATAAACCCATAATTCATCGGATCTCGGCAAATGCACCGCAAAAAGAATTACATCGAACAGATCTCCAAGAACATCGAGGAGAACTTTGTATTGAGATCCAAAGAGAGAGAAGAAGCCATCTATCTAATAACTATGGACCCGAAGGTCTGTGGTAAACTACTCACACATCATCGGAGAGGCTATGGTGTTGATGTAGAAGCCCTCCGTGCTCGAATCCCCCTCCGGAAGATCGCCGGAAAAGGTCCCCAGATGGGATCTCACGGGTACAGAAGGTTGCGGCGGCAGAAAAGTGGTTTCGTGGCTCCCCTCGACGTTTTCAGGGTATAAGAGTATATATAGGCGAAGGAAGTAGGTCGGTGGAGCTACAAGGGGCCCATGAGGATGGGGGGCGCGCCGCCCTACCTCGTGGTCGCCTTGTTGCTTACATGACCTCCACTCCAAGTCTCCTGGATTGCATTTGTTCCAAAAAAGATCCCCATGAAGGTTTCATTCCGTTTGGATTCCGTTTGATATTCCTTTTCCACGAAACACTGAAATAGGCAAAAAACAACAACTGGCACTTGGCCTCCGGTTAATAGGTTAGTCTCAAAAATAATATAAAAGTGCATATTAAAGCCCATTAAACATCCAACACAGATAATATAATAGCATGGAACCATAAAAAATTATAGATACATTGGAGACGTATCAGCATCCCCAAGCTTAATTCCTGCTCGTCCTCGAGTAGGTAAATGATAAAAACAGAATTTTTGATGACCTAACATAGTTTTCAATGTAATTTTCTTTATTGTGGCATGAATATTCAGATCCAAAAGATTCAAGACAAAAGTTTAATATTGACATAAAAATAATAATACTTCAAGCATACTAATAAAGCAATCATGTCTTTTCAAAATAACATGACCAAAGAAAGTAATCCCTACAAAATCATATATTCTGGCTATGCTCTATCTTCATCACACAAAATATTTAAATCATGCACAACCCCGATAAAAAGCCAAGCAATTGTTTCATACTTTTGATGTTCTCAAACTTTTTCAATCTTCACGCAATACATGAGTGTGAGCCATGGACATATCACTATAGGTGGAATAGAATGGTGGTTGTGGAGAAGACAAAAAGGAGAAGATAGTATCACATCAACTAGGCGTATCAATGGGCTATGGAGATGCCCATCAATAGATACCAATGTGAGTGAGTAGGGATTTCCATGCAACGGATGCACTAGAGCTATAGGTGTATGAAAGCTCAACAAAAGAAACTAAGTGGGTGTGCATCCATCTCGCTTGCTCACGAAGACCTAGGGCATTTTGAGGAAGCCCATCATTGGAATATACAAGCCAAGTTCTATAATGAAAAATTCCCACTAGTATATGAAAGTGACAAAATAGGAGACTCTCTATCATGAAGATCATGGTGCTACTTTGAAGCACAAGTATGGAAAAAGGATAGTAGCATTGCCCCTTCTCTCTTTTTCTCTCATTTTTTTATTTGGGCCTTTTTCTCTTTTTTTATGGCCTCTTTTTTTCGTCTGGAATCTCATCCTGACTTGTGGGGGAATCATAGTCTCCATCATCCTTTCCTCATATGGGACAATGATCTAGTAATTAAGATCATCACACTTTTATTTACTTACAACTCAAGAATTACAACTGATACTTAGAACAAAATATGACTCTATGTGAATGCCTCTGGCGGTGTACCGGGATGTGCAATGAATCAAGAGTGACATGTATGAAATTGTGAACGGTGGCTTGGCCACAAATACGATGTCAACTACATGATCATGCAAAGCAATATGGCAATGATGAAGCGTGTCATAATAAATGGAATGATGGAAAGTTGCATGTCAATATATCTCGGAATGGCTATGGAAATGCCATAATAGGTAGGTATGGTGGCTGTTTTGAGGAAGGTATATGGTGGGTTTATGGTACCGGCGAAAGTTGTGCGGTACTAGAGAGGCTAGCAATGGTGGAAGGGTGAGAGTGCGTATAATCCATGGACTCAACATTAGTCATAAAGAACTCACATACTTATTGCAAAAATCTATTAGTTATCAAAACAAAGTACTACGCGCATGCTCCTAGGGGGGTAGATTGGTAGGGAAATACCATCGCTCGTCCCCGACCGCCACTTATAAGAAAGACAATCAATAAATAAATCATGCTCCGACTTCATCACATAACGGTTCACCATACGTGCATGCTACGGGAATCACAAAATTTAACACAAGTATCTCTCAAATTCACAACTACTCAACTAGCATGACTCTAATATTACCATCTTCATATCTCAAAACAATCATCAAGTATCAAACTTCTCATAGTATTCAATGCACTCTATATGAAAGTTTTTATTATACCCATCTTGGATGCCCTATCATATTAGGACTAATTTAATATAGCCAAAGAAAATTACCATGCTGTTCTAAAAGACTCTCCAAAAATAATATAAGTGAAGCATGAGAGATCAATAATTTCTATAAAATAAAACCACCACCGTGCTCTAAAAAGATATAAGTGAAGCACTAGAGCAAAATTATCTAGCTCAAAAGATATAAGTGAAGCACATAGAGTATTCTAATAAATTCCAATTCATGTGTGTCTCTCCAAAAGGGTGTGTACAGCAAGGATGATTGTGGTAAACTAAAAAGCAAAGACTCAAATCATACAAGACGCTCCAAGCAAAACACATATCATTTGGTGAATAAAAATATAGCCTCAAGTAATGTTACCGATAGACGAAGACAAAAGAGGGGATGCCTTCCGGGGCATCCCCAAGCTTAGGATTTTGGTTGTCCTTGAATTTTACCTTGGGGTTCCTTGGGCATCCCCAAGATTAGGCTCTTGCCACTCCTTATTCCAAAATCCATCAAATCTTTGCCCAAAAACTTGAAAACTTCACAACACAAAACTCAACAGAAAATCTCATGATCTCCGTTAGTATAAGAAAACAAACCACCACTTTAAGTTACTGTAATAAACTCATTCTTTATTTATATTGGTGTTAAAACTACTGTATTCCAACTTCTCTATGGTTCATACCCCCCGATACTAGCCATAGATTCATCAAAATAAGCAAACAACACACGAAAAACAGAATCTGTCAAAAACAGAACAGTCTGTAGCAATCTGTAGGTTTCGACTACTTCTATAACTCCAAAAATTCTGAGAAATTATGAAATCCTAAATAATTTGTTTAGTGATCTACTGCAGTTGGAATCAGTATTTTATCGCTCTCTGGTAAAAAATGAAAATTATTCTCGTGAGTGCATACTTTCTGTTTTTTTCAGCAAGATCAAATAACAATCACCCAAGAAGATCCTAAAGGCTTTACTTGGCACAAAAAGTAATTAAAACATAAAAAACACAATCATAACAGAGGATAGATGATTTATTTATTACTAAACAGGAACAAAAATAAAAGTGGGTTGCCTCCCAACAAGCGCTATCATTTAACGCCCCTAGCTAGGCATAAAAACAAGGATAGATCTAGGTAATGTCATCTTTGTTATGCAATTCTTCAATTGAACACTTATAACACTTAGGAGTTTCATTATTTTTATTGATGATCAAACTCCTAGCCAAGAAATCAAGATAATCATTTCTAGCAAAAGGTTCCTTAATGATAGCGAAAAAATTGGGGTGAACACTTATTGATTTGAGATCCGCATTCTCCTTACTAGAAGATTCACCCTTATTCTTAGGAACATACATAAACTTAGCAACTTTGGTAGGAGGAGGGTTTGAAGTGTTTCTCATGGAAGAATAGGCAGACCCTAAGTTGGTAATAATATCCTCAAGTTTATCAATTCTAGTGGAATCTTGATCTATCTTTTCATTAACTAAGGGTTCTTTTTCTCTCAATTTTTTCAGAGTAACTCCTACCTTAGATCATTATTGAGTAATTTGGTTGTGGATCTTTTTATCCAAATTCTTGATCAACTCTACAGTGGCAACTTTATTTTCAATAATTTCAAGCCTTTGCATCACATGTTCCAAAGATAAAATATTTCCATTAACCAAGAGAGGTGGTGGGCCAAACAAATCTATCATAGCATTATAAGAATCAAAAGTATGGCTACCCAAGAAATTCCCTCCGGTAATGGTATCAAGAATATATCTGTTCCAAGAAGTGATGCCTACATAAAAATTGTGAAGAAGAACGGAAGTAGATTGCTTCCTAGTGGATCTATTCTGAGCATTGCAAATTCTATACCAAGCATCTTTTAGATTTTCTCCCTCCATTTGTTTAAAATTAAGAACTTCATTATCGGGAGTACTAACAATGATAGAAGGACTGGCTGTAATACACGGTAGCTAAACAACAGTAACCACACACTAATGGTGCCATGTCATTGCAATCAATTTTCTACACCTCAGTTTGATCCAAACCAAATTCAATTTCAAATTTAAAATAAAGTAAAATTGTTATTTCTTCAGCCTGTAAAACAAAAATGTTCGTTGGGTTACAAAAGTTCACTAACCAATTATCTGGTAGAAACCAGTATTTTTGAAATCTTAAATTGCTCATACCTATTTTAAAACAGTGCCCAAAACAACTATTTAATCCATTTGCATTTACGCAAAATTTCACATGAATTCAAATGCTCATCAAACCTTCTTATGGCAGTACTAAATTTTGTAAAGTAATTATGTGGCACAACTCCATATTTTACAAAAGACATCTTGTGGCCAAACATTTTTGCAAAACAGAAAAGGAATAAAGTAATAGAAGAAAAGGAAGGGGGGATGTGCATATGCACTTGGGCCAACGCTTACTGTTCCAGGCCCGACCCATTTTCCTCTCCTCCTTCCCCCTCTGTTCACTTTGCCTCCGTGGACGCAGGGTGCACGTCCACGGCGCCGATGGCCACGGGGCATCCATCCGAAGCTCCCTAGCGACCTACAAGGATACCCCTGCTCTGCTGAAACCCTAGACCATCCCCACTCTCCCTCTCGCCCGCTCTTTGTCTCGATTTCGCTCCGGCGCCCGAAACCTCCGAATGCCATGGCTGACCCCGTCCCCGTGGCCACCTTCGTTCCCACGGGTTTGGGGCTAGCCCAGGAGCTCCGCAGTGTTCTTCTACGTCATCATCAACCATCCGTTCGAGCTCGGCGCCCCTGCATCGCTCGCGCCGTCGCCTTCGTCCACCTTCGGCCGCCATCGACCACCGCTTCAATCCACGTCGTCCAAGACTCCCTAAGCCATCTGACCTCGTTGTTGCCCTCACTGTGAGCTCGCGATCCTCCTTGATCCTCCTATTCCACCCCGTGCATCGTAGCCACCTCCCCTGCTTGAGACCGGCGATGTCATCCACCATGGCCGACGGGCACATCGCTGTCGTGCCACTTAGCCTCGTCTGAGGGTGCGTGCGTGCTCCAGGAGCTGTGTAGATGTTGTCTACCCCCTCGGTTCGTCGAATCCGAGCCTGCGGGCTCGATTTCGTCGAGCGCCGCCGCTACCGCCGCTCGGACGTCGCCGTAGCCAGCGTTCCGGCCATCCCCCACTCATTTTGTTGCTCCCCTCCGATGCGGTGTGTTCCCCGCGTCCCGTAGGGCCTAACCGGAGCTCAAGCCGCAGCTTATATGCCGATTCCGGTCGTTGCCGCCGCCCGTGTAGCTCGCCGCGTGCATGACTTGGCCGCGCTCGCGCCTGCCCCGCGTCTGGACGCGCCTGCCGCTGCCTGCTGTAGCACTCGCACGCCCCGGCAGCGCCAAGCGATCGCGCGAGCCCCGCCCCGCTTCCCCTGCCGTCGGCCCCTGCGGACGCCCGCGACCCCCTGCACCAGCTCACCCGCCACGCATCAACAGCCAGCCGTGTCCGCGGGCGACGTCGCGCGACCGTGCTCGCCGCACCTCCCGTAGCCGCCTCTACGCCCACGCCGTCGTCACTCACCGCACGCTGCTGCGCTGCTCCGCCACCACTGCCCTCGGCCGCGCCGACGACCGTCACCACGCCACCGCTTGCCCGTTCCCGTTCGTCCGCGCCACACCCAGCGCCCAACCAACGCGGGCGTCTGCGCCCGCGTCTGTGCTGCTGGCGCTACTAGCTTCAGCCGTCGGCGCCCCTGTGTGCGCTCGCGTGCTGCTGCTATCTACCTTCTGTTGCCGCTGCTACTGACTTCTAGCCACAGTAACATTCAGTTATTGTAGCTGCAGCTAGCCTCGGCAAATTCACATTGAGTAATCCCTTTGAAAGCCAATAAACATCCACAAAACAAGTTCTTATTTGGGTAAAAATAATTTGGGCGGAGAGTACACTTGAAAATTTTAATTTTACCCCATTGTACCAAATCCATTTGATGCGCGAATTAAATCCTATGAAAATCACAAAGTTCCATGTTCTGTTAACAAAAAAACCGAAAACAACTTTATTTTCATAGCTACTTTAGAGCTGTTTATGATCAAGCAAGTGAACTATAATATGGATGCAAATGCTACTATCATGTAGAACGCAGAAAAATGCTCAAAATTGATATAAGGCACTAACCCATAAGAATGTACAGAACAATAGCTATAGCCTCCGGAAAACCACTAAGTGATGTTTAAAAACTGATGAATTCTAATTTCAGGGATTTTTCTGGGTATTGTTAAATCTTTGAAAAATCTTAGAAATTAAACCATATCTTGGATGAAAAAGTTTTATATATGAAAGTTGCTCAAAACAATGAGACGGATCCAAATACGCGGTCCGTTTGTCCTCCACACGTCCCTAGCTTAGCAAACGTCGAACCTTTCTCCTCCGGTTCATCTGTCTGACAGACGTCCGGAACCGGGAAAACTTTCTCGGATGTTATTCATCTTCACCGGTATCATGTAGCACTGTGTTAGAACACCTCTAGCGTCGCTTATTGTCTTGTTATGCATATGTTTGCGTGTATTTACTGTTTCAAAGATTTAACAATACCCGAAAAAAGGGTAGACCCCGAGACCGCTGCTGATGTCACTGTGATCGACTACGTATTTTTGAAACCAGTATTTTTGAAATCTTAAATTGCTCATACCTATTTTAAAACAGTGCCCAAAACAACTATTTAATCCATTTGCATTTACGCAAAATTTCACATGAATTCAAATGCTCATCAAACCTTCTTATGGCAGTACTAAATTTTGTAAAGTAATTATGTGGCACAACTCCATATTTTACAAAAGACATCTTGTGGCCAAACATTTTTGCAAAACAGAAAAGGAATAAAGTAATAGAAGAAAAGGAAGGGGGGATGTGCATATGCACTTGGGCCAACGCTTACTGTTCCAGGCCCGACCCATTTTCCTCTCCTCCTTCCCCCTCTGTTCACTTTGCCTCCGTGGACGCAGGGTGCACGTCCACGGCGCCGATGGCCACGGGGGCAGCCATCCGAAGCTCCCTAGCGACCTACAAGGATACCCCTGCTCCGCTGAAACCCTAGACCATCCCCACTCTCCCTCTCGCCCGCTCTTTGTCTCGATTTCGTCGGCGCCCGAAACCTCCAATGCAATGGCCGACCTCGTCCCTGCGGCCACATTCGTCCTCACAGGCTTGGGGCTAGTCCAGGAGCTCCGCAGTGTTCTTCTACGTCATCAACGACCACCCATTCGAGCTCGGCGCCCCTGCATCTCTCGCGCCGTCGCCTTCGTCCACCTTCGGCCGCCATGGACCACCGCTTCGATCCGCGTCGTCCGAGCCTCCTCGAGCCATCTGACCTCGTCGTTGCCCTCACTGTGAGCTCGCGATCCTGCTCGACCTCCTCCCATTCCACCCCGTGCATCCTAGCCACCTCCCCTACTTGAGACCGGCGCTACCGTCTGCCATGGCCGACGGGCACGTCGCTGTCGTGCCACTTAGCCTCGTCTTAGGGTGCGTGCGTGCTCCAGGAGCTGTGTCTACCCCCTCGGTTCGTCGAATCCGAGCCTGCGGGCTCGATTTCGTCGAGCGCCGCCGCTACCGCCGCTCGGACGTCGCCGTAGCCGGCGTTCCGGCCATCCCCCGCTCGCGTTGTTGCTCCTCTCCGATGCGGCGTGTTCCCCGCGTCCCGTAGGGCCTAACCGCAGCTCAAGCCGCTGCTTATATGCCGATTCCGGCCGTTGCCGCCGCCCCTGTAGCTCCCCGTGCGCATGACTTGGCCGCGCTCGCGCCCACCCCATGTCTGGACGCGCCTGCCACTGCCTGCTGTAGCACCCGCACGCCCCGAACGCGCCCAGCCGTCGCGCGAGCCCCACCACACTTCCCCTGCCGTTGGCCCCTGCGGACGCCCGCGACCCCTACACCAGCTCACCCGCCACGCATCAGCTGCCGGTCGTGTTCGCGCGCTATGTCGCACGACCGTGCTCGCCGCACCTCCCGTAGCCGCCTCTACGCCCACACCGTCGTCGCTCGCTGCACGCTGCTACGCTGCTCCGCCGCCGCTGTGCTCGGCCACGCCGACGCCCATCACCGCGCCGTGCTTGCCCATTCCTCACCGGCCGCGCCACACCCAGCGCCCAACCCGCGCGTGCGTGTGCGCCCGCGTCTATGCTGCTGGCGCTGCTAGCTTTAGCCGTCGGCGCCCCTGTGTGCGCGTGTGTGCTGCTGCTGTCTACCTTCTGCTGCCGCTCCTACTGACTGCTAGCTACAGTAACATTTAGTTACTGTAGCTGCAGCTAGCTTCGGCAAATTCACATTGAGTAGCCTCTTTGACAGCCAATAAACATCCACAAAACAAGTTCTTATTTGGATAAAAATAATTTGGGGAGAGAGTTCACTTGAAAATTTTCATTTTACACCACTGGACCAAATCCATTTGATGCGCGAATTAAATCCTATGAAAATCACAAAGTTCTATGTTCTGTTAACAGAAAAACCAAAAACATCTTTATTTTCATAGCTACTTTAGAGCTGTTTATGATCAAGCAAGTGAACTCTAATATGGATGCAAATGCTACTATCATTTAGAACGCAGAAAAATGCTCAAAATTGATATAAGGCACTAACCCATAGAATGTATAGAACAATAGCTATGGCTTTCGGAAAACCGCGAAGTGATGTTTAAAAACTGACGAATTCTCAGACTTAGCAGGGATTTTTCCGGGAATTGTTAAATCTTTGAAAAATCTTAGAAATTAAACCGTATCTCGGATGAAAAAGTTTTAGACATGAAAGTTGCTCAAAACGACGAGACGAATCCGAATACGTGGTCCATTCGTCTGCCACACATCCCTAGCTTAGCAAATGTCGAACCTTTCCCCTCTAGTTCATTTGTCTGACACACGTTCGAAACCAGGAAAACTTTCCCGGATGTTATTCATCTTCACCGGTATCATGTAGCACGTTGTTAGAACACTTCTAGCGCCGCTTATTGTCTTATTTTGCATATGTTTGCGTGTATTTACTATTTCTTCCACCTCTTCCCTCCGGTAGACCCCGAGACCGCTACTGATGCCACTGTGATCGACTACGTCGACGGCGACCCTTCTTCCCTTTTAGCAGAGCTTCCAGGCAAGCCCCTCCCCCCTTGATCACCAGATATCGCCCATTCTTCACTCTACTGCTTGCATTAGAGTAGTGTAGCATGTTACTGCTTCCCGTTAATCCTATCCTGATGCATAGCCTGTCTTTGCTACTACTGTTGTTACCTTTACCTGCAATCATAAATGCATAGTATAGTATGCTAGTATTCCATCAGTGGCCCTACATTCTTGTCCGTCTACCATGCTATACTATCGGGCCGTGATCACTCGGGAGGTGATCATGAGTATATACTTATATAATAATATATGATACCTGTGGTGACTAAAGTCGGGTCGGCTCATAGAGTACCCGCGAGTGATTCACGGATTGGGACCGAAAGGACGTTTGTCCCGACGACCCTCTGAGTGGATCTTTGTGGCAGAGCGATAGGGCAGCTTGAGACCACTTAGGAGAGAGGTGGGCCTGGCCCTCGTCGGCGTCCGTGATTACTTCAAAATAACACGCTTAACGAGATCTTGGTATTTGATCCGAGTTTGGCCACTGGCCTATCCGCACTAACCAACTATGCGGGAACAGTTATGGGCACTCAACGTCGTGGTATCAGCCAAAGCCTTCATGACGTCAGCGACTGAGCGGCGCGTGCCGGATTGGACTGGAACGCCTGCTCTTGTATTAGGGAGGCTAGGTCTGCTTCCGGCCGCGTTCGCAACATGCAGGTGAGCAATGGGCGATGGGCCCAGACCCCCGTGCGCATAGGATTTAGACTGGCGTGCTGACCACTCTGTTGTGCCTAGGTGGGGCTGCGACGTGTTGATCTTCCGAGGCCGGGCATGACCCAGGAAAGTGTGTCCAGCCAGAGGGATCGAGCGTGTTGGGTTATGTGGTGCACCCCTGTAGGGAAGTTTATCTATTCGAACAGTCGTGTCCCTCGGTAAAAGGACGACCCGGAGTTGTACCTTGACCTTATGACAACTAGAACCGGATACTTAATAAAACACACCCTTTCAAGTGCGAGATACAACCCGGTGACCATTCTCTCACAGGGCGACGAGGAGAGGATTGCCGGGTAGGATTATGCTATGCGGTGATACTTGGTTAACTTACCATCTACTCTCTTCTACTGCTTCAAGACAGAGGCTACCAGAAGCGTAGTCCTCGATAGGACTAGGTATCCCCCTCTTATTCTGGCATTCTGTAGTTCAGTCCATAGATACTACCCATTTCATTGAAACCAATGCATATGTAGTGTAGATCCTTGCTTGCAAGTACTCCAGATGAGTACTCACGGTTGCTTTGCTACTTCTTTTTCCCCCTTTCCCGGTTATTGCAATCATATGATGGAGTCCAGGAGCTAGAGGATCCCGAGGATGATTCTACATGGAGTTCGACTTCGAGGAGTAGTTAGGAGGTCCCAGGCAGGAGGCCTCGCCTTTTTGATCGTTGCTACTTTTGTGCTAGCCTTCTTAAGGCAAACTTGTTTAATTTATGTCTGTACTCAGACATTGTTTCTTCCGCTGACTCGTTTGTTTTCGAGGTGATGTATTCGAGCCCTCGAGGCCCCTGGCTTGTAATATAAAGCTTGTATTATTTTGATTTGTGTCTAGAGTTGTATTGTGATATCTTCCCGTGAGTCCCTGATCTTGATCGTACACATTTACGTGTATGATTACTGTACGGTCAAATCGGGGGCGTCACAAGTTGGTATCAGAGCCGACTGCCTGTAGGATCCCGCTTTCCAACTCCTTGGTCGAAGTTGAGTCTAGTCTTTGAAATCTGTTTTACTAACATGACTGTGTGGCTTACGGGCCCACGTCGCCATTGTGTGGTATTAGGATCTTTTACTCCCTGTCGGTGTCAAAACCGGCAGATCTGGGGTAGGGGGTCCCGAACTGTGCGTCTAGGCCGGATGGTAACAGGAGGCAGGGGACACAATGTTTTACCCAGGTTCGGGCCCTCTTGATGGAGGTAAAACCCTATGTCCTGCTTGATTGATATTGATGATATGGGTAGTACAAGAGTAGATCTACCACGAGATCGGAGAGGCTAAACCCTAGAAGCTAGCCTATGGTATGATTGTATGTTATGGTTGTTGTCCTACGGACTAAAACCCTTCGGTTTATATAGACACCGGAGAGGGTTAGGGTTACACAAGGTCGGTTACAAAGGAGGAGATATCCATATCCGTATTGCCTAGCTTGCCTTCCACGCCAAGTAGAGTCCCATCCGGACACGAGACGAAGTCTTCAATCTTGTATCTTCATAGTCTGACAGTCCGGCCAAAGGTTATAGTCCGGCTGTCCGGAGACCCCCTAATCCAGGACTCCCTCAGTAGCCCCTGAACCAGGCTTCAATGACGATGAGTCCGGCACGCAGTATTGTCTTCAGCATTGCAAGGCGTGTTCCTTCTCCGAATACATCACAGAAAAATTTGAATACGAGGATAGTGTCCGACCCTGCAAAATAAGTTCCACATACCGCCGTAGAGAGAACAATATTTTCGCAAATCCAATTTGCTGACATGTTTTGGCAGCATGACGTTATGTCATGGCCCGGTGATTATTCAAACCGTTTTTCTTCAACCAGCCCCACACATAATGCGAGGCGGTTTCTTGACACGTCTTGTCAAAGCAGAGATCGTGTTCCCCCAATTACGGGATTCTCATTAATGCGGTCGTGGGTAACCCAACCGTGTCTAGGACTCCTAGATTATAGGCAAGTCCTAACCGACTACGGAGAGGATGCTTGATATTCACCCTCTTTATAAAGGGACAAGGTTTTCGCTTTTTCCCTCTCGTGCTCAATCAAACCCTTCCCCTGCCTCGAGTTCCAACACCCAAAGCCCAGGTTAGGTGCTCCGGATCTTCAATCATGTCCGGATCCAGCCTTCAAGGCCGATGGATGCCCTCCTCCGTGACGGAAGAGGACATCAAGAAGTTGAGGGAGGCCAGATACCTGACCGCCGAGGTTTCGCATCGGCTACCTACTCGAGGGCAGGTCGTCCCTACTCCCGAACCCAACGAGAACGTCGTGTTCGTCTCCCACTTCCTGCGAGGCCTAGGCCTCACTCTGGATCCCTTCGTCAGGGGTTTGATGTTCTATTACGGGCTAGATTTCCACGATCTAGCTCCGGACTCCTTTCTCCACATCTTGACATTTATTGTCGTGTGTGAGGCCATCTTCCGCATTACCCCTCACTTCGGCCTGTGGCTCAAGACCTTTGAAGTGAAGCCGAAGATGATCGAGGGGCAACATGCAGCGTGCGGAGGTGTATCAATAGGCAAGATGGCAGGAGCTCCATGGCCGAAAGGTTCCTTTCCAGAGGTGTCCGAATTATGGCAATGGGAGTGGTTTTACGTCACGGCTCCCAGAAGTGCCAAGTGGGCGGCTGCCCCCGCTTTCCGCTCGGGCCCCCCACCACAACTAATGTCATGGATTAGCAGAGGTCTGAGCTGGGGTCCAGCCAAGGAAGTGCCTATACTGCAAAGCCGCATTCGAGATCTCTTCAAGGGAGATTTTAATTTGGTCATGGTAATACAAGTTATGCTGGTTCGTCAAGTCCAGCCTTGCAAACGCCGGCCCCTTCGCTTGTGGGAGTTCAACCCAGAAGGACCGCGTGCCATTCAAAGTTTCCTCGGCCTGACGCACGAGGAGATGTACAAGTCATTCTTCGGACCTCAAATAGAGTGTCCGGATACTACCGAGGACGTGGGCCTGAGCAGTAACCACGCCGCCGAACAAGTAAGAAATCCTCTAGCCGAACACACTGTCTTTTATTCATTATGAAGTTATTTCTGAGAGTTCGCTCTTTGACCAGGACTGGCTAACAAAGGCGAAGATGATTCGGTGTTTGGCCCCCCTCCCTGAGGGTTTGGAAAATCCAGTATGGGAAAAGATGCTCGAGCTCGCACCTTGCCCGGAGCCCTCGAAGGAAGATATGGGGGGGGGGGGATAATACGGGCGGATGCGGGCCCCCATCGCTGCCAGTTCCAACCGAGGGAATGAGCGTCTCCATGAAGGAGGATAACCGGGGGAGGAAAAGGACTGCTTCCGAGGACCCGGAAGCCGCAAACGGGAGAAGAAGTCTCCCACAGAGGGTCCTGCCTTGGGGGGTGCTTTTGCCGCACAAAGTCCGCGGGGGGATCAGCCCTCCAACGAGTCGTAAGTGATCCAAAAAATACTTTAATAGTGAAGGTATACTATCTTTTTTCTGAGAAAATAACCACCGCATATATCTTGCAGTTCGGGCCTTAGCCCCTCTCAGCTGAGCTCGTCTTCGGGGGATCTTCTTCCAGAGATGATGGAGAGCGAAACGCCTCCCCCGGACTCCTCCGCTCAAGAAGCGGGCGACCCCGAAGTGTCATCACGGAGGGCCTCTCCGGATCCGGTGAGGCCAGAAGATAATCCCATAGACCCCCGAAGTCCCCAGCGTCCGGCTCCCGAAGAGAGCAAACAAAAGAGTCCGGCACCGTCTGGTATGCGGTCGGACGTTCTGAGGGAGCTGGTGGGGCGAGCGGCCATCTCAGAAGAACACCGTACGCTGATGGGTACGGTGATGGAGAGAATTTCGTCCGCCGAAAGCGGATTACATGAAGCCTTTATGAGTCTACTGACAGGCTTTGAGGTACGTGAGATAATATGTGATAGTACCGCACATGTTAGGTGTGCCCTGTGTAGATAGTATCCCCTGAGACTCTGGTTGTCACCGAGAACGGCGGCGAACGGAGGATCATAGTCCCAGGCAATAACCAGACTGCCCTTATGTGCAGGTGGTGGAAGCTCCGGTGGCTAGCCGGACTAGTGAGTTTGCCAAATTAAAACGGCAACTGGATGCGGCAGACGCCGACATCGGGCTTGTTAACAAGAGGCTTGACGAGGCACAGGGTAAGTGTTATTATCTGGTGAACGCCACATAGTAAGAGCAGCATGATGCCAGTATCTTTAATATGTTGTGACTGCAGATGGAGCTGCCACCGTGGAAACCTTGCGGGCAGAACTTGCCCGAGCCAAGGAACAAGCGAGGATTAGT
Organism: Triticum urartu; assembly: GCF_003073215.2. Lineage (NCBI taxonomy): Eukaryota > Viridiplantae > Streptophyta > Magnoliopsida > Poales > Poaceae > Triticum > Triticum urartu. The sequence goes on along the minus strand of NC_053028.1, from coordinate 263,761,862 downwards.
AATGTGGCTGCTTTGAAGGCGGTTAAAGAGTTGAAAGCCAAGAAGGCTGCACATTGCGAGAGCCAAGAGAAGATGGCCAAGATGGCCGTAGAATTAAAAGACACTGCCGACCATTGCCGGCTCCTTGAAAAAGAAAACCGAGCGAAGGCAACGGACCTTGAGAAGGCCACGATGGCGGACAAAGACACCCGCTCTGCTATGAGAGCGAAGAAGGAGGAGCTGCGGGAAGCCGGGGATATTGCGGCTGGGAAGCCCTTCATGCTACGGAGGAAGTTCGGAGATCCACGATATGCCCCTGTGGATCGGCTGTGGAGTTCGGCAGATGCGTATATGGACTTGGCAGCGAGTGCTGTCGATGCGGCCAAATACTTCCAAGGTCAAACAGATCGTGAAGTGGACAGGCTGTTCTGGTTGCAATTCAATGTTCCAGAGCATCCGCTTCCATTGACTGATCAGCTAGCCGAATGGGCCGAACTAAATAGGTTGTCCGGACTCGCCATGAGGTCTGTCGTGGATCAGCTATGGCCGGAAAAGCCAAAGTCGAACAGCTATTTCAGTTTAGTGCAGCGGTTCCTTGGTGCGGTGCCACGCATTAATGCGATGAAGAGCTCGGCGTGCATAGAAGGCTCGCGGATGGCCCTTGCCCGTGTTAAAGCATATTAGGCGAAGATGGACGCTACCACTGTTGCGGCGCAGGGTTCGTCCATAGGCCGAGTGGCTGCCGAGCACTATTTCGAGGAGGTCCTCGAGGGTGCTCATTTGATAGAGGCCCAGTGCTCGAAGAATATTATGTTTGAGTGACATGTATTCCCATTGTAAACACAATGTTTTTATGAAATTTTATAAGGCTGTGTTTATACTTTTGCCCGAAAGTAATATGATGCCTCCTGTGCGGCCGTTTATGTATACATGTGTATAACCTGAAAGATTGCAGTCGTCGGCTTCAGCCCCCACGCATATAATGCGGAGGTGTTCGCAAAAAACGCGTGTTCACACTTAACCCAACTTCTTGGTCCTATTAAGGAGGTGATAGCGCAGCGAACGAGGCAACCGGACTATAATGCTTTAACACTTTCACTTAGCCATAGGAGTTTGACAGTGGGGCTACTAGATAGCCCCTGGTGGCTCCGCCCTCTCCCGATCTCGGGGTGCGTACATGCCTGGCCGAAAAACGGCCCTTCGTTAAGACGGAGGAATTCTAACATTTCGATAGGTCATCAAGTGGTTGACCAGTCTCACACTATATCATGACAGTCAGTTTTCGGCTTTCTCTACTGAGGTGCTCGTCCGGATGAACTAGGGCACAATCGCAGTAGTTCTCCTGGTGCTGCCTTAGCCGATAAAGGGGAACGTAAGGCACCAAAACACAGGAGCCGGGAAAACCCAACATTTGACTAAAGACAATGATTCGGAACTGATGCATATAAGGCCAAACTCGCGACGCCGAACACTCCCTAAGGTATTTGGTCTTTATGGTATAAATCGAGCCTAAATAGTGCCCTTTGTAAGAAGCCCCTTGTGTCCAGGTACGTGCATTATTCTGACGTGGCCACTTGCCAAGACGTTAGCATCCTTCTCAATTGTGCTGAGAATTCAGTGGATGTGTATCAACAAGAGACAGTAAAAAAGGTTTACGCAGGGTCTTAATCTAAAAAGAATCCTTGGAGCGGGTCCCTGCTGCACGTCTGCGCCTGTGTCTCCGTTGTGCCATATCCTGGACGGGTGTAGCACGATGGTCATCTGTAAAAAAGAGGAACTTAGGTGAAAAAGTTGTCGTGCAAAAAGGTGGTTTGTTAAAGAGACCATGTATAACTAGAAATGAGTAGAAATTGCCACTTGTCTGCGCGTGTTGAGCCCCTTGTATTTGTAATAGGGGTGTGGCCATCAATCCGGTATAAATTACATATAGCAGCGCCGGACTCGTCTAACCGCGTCCTTGGTCTTGACGACCTATCAAATACTTTAGTTGGCGAGGCCGTTTTTATTGTGCGGCTGCCAAGGCAGTCGCATTCTCTTCGACGCACAAGGATCGCTTAATACTTCCGTTCACTATAATGATGTCGCGTGGACCTGGCATCTTGAGCGTCAGGGAAGCGTAATGTGGTATTGCATTAAAGCGAGCAAAAGCTTCGCGTCCAAGTAGTGCTTGATAACCGCATTGGAACAGAGCAATGTGGAAGGTTAAATGTTCGCTATGGGAGTTATCGGGGAAGCCGAATATAACCTTTAGTAGCAGGGAGCCCGTGTAGTGAGCCCCTGGGCCTGGCATTACTCCTTTAAAGGTAGTGTTGCTATGGCAAATTTTTGTTGGGTCTATCCCCATTTCGCGGATTGTATCCTGGTATATCAGGTTTAGACTTCTGCCACCGTCCATCAAGACTCGTGTGAAGTGGTATCCGTCAATTATTGGGTCTAATACCAGGGAAGCCCATCCTGCACGCCGGATACTTTCTGAGTAATCACGATGGTCGAAAGTGATCGGTTGACACGACCAGTGGCAGGACTCCGCGGTGATAGGCCCTTGGGCATATTTTTCTGGGAGTGCCGTTTTGTTTCTCCCCTTGATCACGTGTAACGCCTTTACTGTTTTGACTTCAGGTGGAAATTTCTTTTGTTCCCCAGTGTCTTGCTTGAGAGGCTCATCCTCGTCTTCGCTTGGTGTATCCTCCCCCTTGTGTACGGCGTTGAGCTTGCCGGATTGCTTGAAGACCCAACATTCTCTGTGGGTATGATTAGTGGGTTTACCAGGGGTGCTATGGATTTGACATATTTGGTCCAGAATTTTGTTTAGGCTGGACAGTTCGTCTCTGGCGGCTTTAGAGGGCGGCTTTTGCTGACCTGGCCGAGAGCTTTTGAATCCGGCGTTTACTGTCCTGCTCTTCGTGCTGTCTTCTTTATTCCGGCTTTTGTTATTGTTGTTGCGCCGTGATTTCCCATTTCCATCTCTAACTTAGGATGTACTGGGGTCGCTGGTGCTGCATCTGGCTAGCCAGCTATCCTCACCCGCGCAAAAGCGGGTCATGAGGCTTGTTAATGCTGCCATTGTTCTCGGCTTTTCTTGGCCGAGGTGTCTTGCAAGCCATTCGTCACGGACGCTATGCTTAAAAGCTGCGAAGGCTTCGGTGTCCGGACAGTCGACAATTTGGTTCTTTTTAGTAAGAAACATGTTCCAAAGCTTTCGGGCTGACTCTCCAGGCTGTTGAGTTATATGACTCAAATCATCCGCGTTCGGAGGTCGGACATAAGTCCCTTGAAAATTTGCCCGAAAGGCGTTTTCGAGCTCTTCCCAGCTTCCAATGGAGTTTTTGGGGAGGCTTTTAAGCCAGTGCCGAGCTGGCCCTTTGAGCTTGAGGGGTAAGTACTTGATGGCGTGGAGATCGTCTCCTCGAGCCATATGGATATGAAGGATATAGTCCTCAATCCAGACCCCAGGGTCTGTTGTTCCGTCGTATGACTCTATGTTTACGGGTTTGAATCCCTCTGGGAATTCATGGTCTAACACCTCATCGGTGAAACATAGGGGGTGTGCGGCACCCCTATAGCTGGGTGTACCGCGTTGTTCTGATGCTTGTTGTGTTGCATCATATGCTGGGGCGCACTTGCGTGGTCCATAGATGGATCTGGTTACGCCGTCCTTTTGGTGCGAGCCCTCATGTGGATCGCTTATTGGCTTGTGAGTGGAGTTGTTTGCCGCTCCATGTTGGCCATGAGGTCGTCTATCCAGCCAGGTGGACGTTTTGATTTTTGGTTGTGGGGGATCTAGGGCCTCCTCATCGAATTCGGGTAGCAACTTCCGCTTCGGGTAGCTCTTGGTGGGGCGATTGCCACCATACTTCGCTGCTGTGTTGAGTACTTTACTCCATCTGATTTGGAGTGTGTCCTGCGCAGCCTTAAGCCTTTGCTTCTGCTTTTTCAGACTCCTCACGGTGGCAACAAGCCTTTGACGGGCATTCTGCTGCTCCAGGTGCCTGTCCGGCGTTATGTCATCTAGACTTTTATCTTTGACAGAATTGGTTTGTTCGGTTTGATTTTCTGTATTGCCGTGGTCCGGCAGTAGTTCGCCCTGCTCCAACGTTGGGTCTGTATGATCGTTATTTCTGCCGAGGCGGGATTTGGAGCGGCGCTCACGCCGCCGCTTTGACTGCTTCTCGAGGGGACAAGCCTTCGTTGCGTCCTTCCGTTCCTCGTCGTCGTCTTCTTTTGGTGTGTCCACCATGTATACGTCATATGATGAGGTGGACGTCCAGCGCCCTGTGGGCGGTGGTTCCTCTTCGCCTCCCGCATCGTCGTCCATACCGTCGATGTCTTCGGAGTCGAAGTCGAGCATGTCGGTTGAATCATCGATAGTGGCTACGAAGTGGGTGGTGGGTGGGCGTCGAATTTCTCCGTCGTCCGCATCCCAATCCTGTTGGCCATAGTCCGGCCAGGGCTCTCCTGACAAAGAGAGAGACCTTAGTGAATTCAGAATGTCGCCAAAGGGCGAGTGCTGAAAGATATCCGCGGCGGTGAATTCCATGATCAGCACCCAATCGGATTCATTTGGCAGGGGCGCGGACGGTTCAGAGTCCAGAAAAGAGTCCGGCACCTTGGAGTCACGGGCTTCGCAGAGGATTAGGCTGATGTTCGGCTCAATCGCCGTTGAGACTGCAGCCCCTGAGGCGGTGTCTAGCCACCCGTCCTTGATTGGCGCAGTTGGCTCCGAGCTAAGGGTCAGAGCTGATGTGGGCGCGGCCTCTGGGGTACTGTTCGGCGACAGAGCTAGGTCATACCCGTCGTGACAGTGCGGCATGCCCGGCTGTGGCTCGAATCCGTCGAAGATCAAGTCTCCGCGGATGTCGGCATGTAGTTCAAACTTCCAAATCTGACCTGACGGCCAGGGGCGTAGCTTTCAATCTGCTCCGGATGGCCAAGCGAATTAGCCCACAGTGCAAAGCCGCCGAATACGAAGATCTGTCCGGGGAGAAAAGTCTCGCCCTGGACCGCATCTCTATCGATGATATTAGGAGCCATCAAGCCTAACGGCGACGACACAGAGGAACTCTCAATGAAAGCACCAATGTCGGTGTCAAAACCGGCGGATCTCGGGTAGGGGGTCCCGAACTGTGCGTCTAGGCCGGATGGTAACAGGAGGCAGGGGACACAATGTTTTACCCAGGTTCGGGCCCTCTTGATGGAGGTAAAACCCTACGTCCTGCTTGATTGATATTGATGATATGGGTAGTACAAGAGTAGATCTACCACGAGATCAGAGAGGCTAAACCCTAGAAGCTAGCCTATGGTATGATTGTATGTTATGGTTGTTGTCCTACGGACTAAAACCCTTTGGTTTATATAGACACCGGAGAGGGTTAGGGTTACACAAGGTCGGTTACAAAGGAGGAGATATCCATATCCGTATTGCCTAGCTTGCCTTCCACGCCAAGTAGAATCCCATCCGGACACGAGACGAAGTCTTCAATCTTGTATCTTCATAGTCTAACAGTCCGGCCAAAGGTTATAGTCCGGCTGTCCGGAGACCCCCTATTCCAGGACTCCCTCACTCCCCGTCAATACTCTAGGACTCTGATCTCTCTCCTATTCGGGTTAAATGATTTGCTAACTCTAACTCTAGGTTCCCTTAATTACTTTCTCCCGGAGAGCCCCTCGGTCCGAACAATCGCTTGCTTCACTAGAAGATTCCGAAGACACTCTACGATGTTCTCTCGAGTCTATGTGCCATCGCTTTTACAATTCCCTACCACCGATGTATCCTTATGGACAACTATCTACATGTGTCGTTCATACATTCATCCCTAGTTGATCTTGTTATTACAAGATACACCGAAATTCTCTCTATTGTTCCGAGAATACTTTGTGCCTACTGCCTTGCAGTTCTTTGCCACCTAAATACCCCTACGGATAATTTCTCGCACTTATCGAGTATCCGCTCATCCCCAAATGATTCATGTATTTCACAAAAGTCTTCGAAATACCATTCGGTCTTCCGAAAATCCTGAGCAGCCAATTGCTCCTGAAATTCTTGCTTGCCTGCGTTATGGTTAATGCCATAAATCTCGTAATCTTATTGGCATCCCTTGTCATTTTCATTTTGAGTCTGTTGATTCGATATGTTGCGAATGCTCGCAATCCTCAATCAGATCCTAGAATTCATCCCGGCTCAGACGTCATTTTAAACATGAGCTAGATCTCGACCAATCAAATTGTCGTCGATTGTACCCCTAAGCTTACTTAACTTATCTATCCTTAATCAGAGCGTTTTCTTCTGATTACTTGATTTGGAAATCACAATTCCTTCACATTGAGCTTTGAATTAGTCATTTATTTCTATAATATGATCTCCTTGCATTCTTTCTCCTTCTAGTTGAGTACCGATGCTCACATCAGATCCCTTGTGGACCGCTAGATCCTTTGTTGGATTTCATCCATCCAACAACGTCCTTCATATTCAATAACCTTGTGAGTTTTCCTCGGATACATAATGCCTTTTGGTAAATCGTGTCTTATGCCTTTGGAGACTTGTATCCTCTGCTTGTCAACCGTGCTCTACTTTCGAGCTTGCGCTAACTACTCCTACATCTTGTGGTATATGTTCCTAAGATGCCCCGTTGGGTTGAACCTATGCCTTCCCTAATTTGTGTGACCCCAAAAGTTATGCGGGTTATACCCTGTTGACGCTTCGTCAGATAACTTTTCAACACTACAACTTAAAAACGGGAGGTAAATGTAAGGTTATGCATTGAAGAAGTGGGAGTCGACCTTGAACTTTGTGTTCATGCCCCTGGACACGATGTAGATCCTATCATAGAAGCTTCTTGTAATAATAACTATTTCCTTGATATGATATCATCTGGTATCTGTATATTGATCCTTTGCAATCGTGGTGCCGACCACATTTTCTCCTTGATTCCATTTCTCAAACAAGTTAAAGCAGTTGTCTTCTGTTGATCGATACATCTCTGCAACATCTATTTTGATCTTCCTTCGAGTATTGCCCTCCGGTATCTTGAGAATATCAAAGAACCATATTGCTTCCTATGAGTCTTCATCTAGTATTGCTTCTCACCGTTTTCAGATTTTCCCCGAGTTCTGAGTTATTAGTCACTCGAGAACACTGCTAAGTGAATTTATTCCGCACTCCGAATCAATAACTCTAAGTAATTCTCATTGCTTACGAGTTTAATAATCCTTCAAATCATTTCTAGCTTGATCGGCTATATCATTAATGTGCTAAATTTTAACTGTGCTACCTGGTCCTTCTTCTCGGAGCACAATTTTCGACGATGAACTAACCCTACGCCTATCTTCCTCGTCATATTATTTCGCCTTGAAAAACAAGCTTGATTTTGAGTATGTGTCCTATCCTTGGTTCCAATAACCTTTCTTGTGACCTATATTATCTAAGAAGTAATATTTTTCTGCTTATGTAAAACCTTGGTGTACAACCGTGTTAGTAAGACTGTGTTGCTTTTGTTGGTGACATTCCGGTAACCACCGATGGAAGAGAACTTTGGCTATTGGTCCGCCTCGTTTCAACGAGCAGGAAAATGGTTCCCTTTGTCCCTTGCCCGTGGTACGGACGTTGTTGCTGACATAACCACATGCTACCCTCTGGCATGCCTTGCTATCATGACCGTGCAAGATGTCACCGGTCCTTCTACTTTTAACCCACATGGTGGGCCCATAATTCACAAATCCACAGGATTGAAACCTGACTCTCCCGTACACCCATGTTTCCAAAGTTATTCCTCACGCTCGGCTTTGTATGAAATTCACGAGCCACCTTCGGAGGGATCATCAATTCTGGTATCAGACACAATACTTATTACCGTTGGTCTGGACCCCTTTCGTGCTTCATTTCAGGAAACGAACAATTGCCTAACTCTTCATGGTACCTTCTTACTTCACTCTCGATATTTTCTTAAGTTTCAATTCGAGAGATACTTCCACCACCTTCCCCGATGTTATCTACCAGGTAAGCAACATTGTAGCGGTCCGTTCTTCCGAAGTTACCCCTTGAACTTTCATAAGTACAATGAAGACCCGGAAGAAAGGATGGCTACTTCAGCATGATGACCTAGAGCAGGGGAATGAAGACGTCAACGGAAAGGATTGACTTCTTTGAGAAGAGCAACCCAGAACAAAATGATCTGTTAGAATTTCGTAACCAATTTCTTCCCCTTTACTCTACCTCTTAAATCTCGGGACGAGATTTCTTGTAGTGGAGGAGATTTGTAACACCCGGTAGCTAAACAACAGTAACAACACACTAATGGTGCCATGTCATCACAATCAATTTTCTACACCTCAGTTTGATCCAAACTAAATTCAATTTCAAATTTAAAATAAAGTAAAATTGTTATTTCTTCAAACTATAAAACAAAAATGTTCGTTGGGTTACAGAAGTTCACTAACTAATTATCAGGTAGAAACCAGTATTTTTGAAATGTTAAATTGCTCGTAGCCTATTTTAAAAGAGTGCCCAAAACAACCATTTAATCCATTTGCATTTATGCAAAATGTCAGATGAATTCAAATGCTCATCAAACCTTCTTATGGCAGTACTAAATTTTGTAAATTAATTATGTGGCACAACTCCATATTTAAAAAAAGACATCTTGTGGCCAAACATTTTTGCAAAACAGAAAAAGAATAAAGTAATAGAAGAAAAGGAAGGGGGGATGTGCATATGCACTTGTGCCAACGCTTACTGTTCCAGGCCCGACCCATTTTCCTCTCCTCCTTCCCCCTCTGTTCACTTTGCCTCCGTGGACGCAGGGTGCACGTCCACGGCGCCGATGGCCACGGGGCATCCATCCGAAGCTCCCTAGCGACCTACAAGGATACCCCTGCTCTGCTGAAACCCTAGACCATCCCCACTCTCCCTCTCGCCCGCTCTTTGTCTCGATTTCGCCGGCGCCCGAAACCTCCAATGCCATGGCTGACCCCGTCCCCGTGGCCACCTTCGTTCCCACGGGTTTGGGGCTAGCCCAGGAGCTCCGCAGTGTTCTTCTACGTCATCATCAACCATCCGTTCGAGCTCGGCGCCCCTGCATCGCTCGCGCCGTCGCCTTCGTCCACCTTCGGCCGCCATCGACCACCGCTTCAATCCACGTCGTCCAAGATCCCTAAGCCATCTGACCTCGTTGTTGCCCTCACTGTGAGCTCGCGATCCTCCTTGATCCTCCTATTCCACCCCGTGCATCGTAGCCACCTCCCCTGCTTGAGACCGGCGATGTCATCCACCATGGCCGACGGGCACATCGCTGTCGTGCCACTTAGCCTCGTCTGAGGGTGCGTGCGTGCTCCAGGAGCTGTGTAGATGTTGTCTACCCCCTCGGTTTGTCGAATCCGAGCCTGCGGGCTCGATTTCGTCGAGCGCCGCCGCTACCGCCGCTCGGACGTCGCCGTAGCCAGCGTTCCGGCCATCCCCCACTCATTTTGTTGCTCCCCTCCGATGCGGTGTGTTCCCCGCGTCCCGTAGGGCCTAACCGGAGCTCAAGCCGCAGCTTATATGCCGATTCCGGTCGTTGCCGCCGCCCGTGTAGCTCGCCGCGTGCATGACTTGGCCGCGCTCGCGCCTGCCCCGCGTCTGGACGCGCCTGCCGCTGCCTGCTGTAGCACTCGCACGCCCCGGCAGCGCCAAGCGATCGCGCGAGCCCCGCCCCGCTTCCCCTGCCGTCGGCCCCTGCGGACGCCCGCGACCCCCTGCACCAGCTCACCCGCCACGCATCAACAGCCAGCCGTGTCCGCGGGCGACGTCGCGCGACCGTGCTCGCCGCACCTCCCGTAGCCGCCTCTACGCCCACGCCGTCGTCACTCACCGCACGCTGCTGCGCTGCTCCGCCACCACTGCCCTCGGCCGCGCCGACGACCGTCACCACGCCACGCTTGCCCGTTCCTCGTCGGCCGCGCCACACCCAGCGCCCAACCAACGCGTGCGTCTGCGCCCGCGTCTGTGCTGCTGGCGCTACTAGCTTCAGCCGTCGGCGCCCCTGTGTGCGCTCGCGTGCTGCTGCTATCTACCTTCTGTTGCCGCTGCTACTGACTTCTAGCCACAGTAACATTCAGTTATTGTAGCTGCAGCTAGCCTCGGCAAATTCACATTGAGTAATCCCTTTGAAAGCCAATAAACATCCACAAAACAAGTTCTTATTTGGGTAAAAATAATTTGGGCGGAGAGTACACTTGAAAATTTTAATTTTACCCCACTGTACCAAATCCATTTGATGCGCGAATTAAATCCTATGAAAATCACAAAGTTCCATGTTCTGTTAACAAAAAAACCGAAAACAACTTTATTTTCATAGCTACTTTAGAGCTGTTTATGATCAAGCAAGTGAACTATAATATGGATGCAAATGCTACTATCATGTAGAACGCAGAAAAATGCTCAAAATTGATATAAGGCACTAACCCATAGAATGTACAGAACAATAGCTATAGCCTCCGGAAAACCACTAAGTGATGTTTAAAAACTGATGAATTCTAATTTCAGGGATTTTTCCGGGTATTGTTAAATCTTTGAAAAATCTTAGAAATTAAACCATATCTTGGATGAAAAAGTTTTATATATGAAAGTTGCTCAAAACAATGAGACGGATCCAAATACGCGGTCTGTTTGTCCTCCACACGTCCCTAGCTTAGCAAACGTCGAACCTTTCCCCTCCGGTTCATCTGTCTGACAGACGTCCGGAACCGGGAAAACTTTCCCGGATGTTATTCATCTTCACCGGTATCATGTAGCACTGTGTTAGAACACCTCTAGCGTCGCTTATTGTCTTGTTATGCATATGTTTGCGTGTATTTACTGTTTCAAAGATTTAACAATACCCGGAAAAAGGGAAGACCCCGAGACCGCTACTGATGCCACTGTGATCGACTACGTCGACGATGACCCTTCTTCCCTTTCAGCGGAGCTTCTAGGCAAGCCCCCCCTTGATCACCAGATATCGCATACTCTTCTCTCTACTGCTTGCATTAGAGTAGTGTAGCATGTTACTGCTTTGCGTTAATCCTATCCTGATGCATAGCCTGTCTTTGCTACTACTATTGTTACCTTTACCTGCAATCCTAAATGCTTAGTATAGTATGCTAGTATTCCATCAGTGGCCCTACATTCTTGTCCGTCTGCCATGCTATACTATCGGGACGTGATCACTCGGGAGGTGATCATGGGTATATACTTATATACATAATATATGATACATGTGGTGACTAAAGTCGGGTCGGCTCATAGAGTACCCGCGAGTGATTCACGGATTGGGACCGAAAGGACGTTTTTCCTGACGGCCATCTGGGTGGATCTTTGTGGCAGAGCGACAGGGTAGCTTGAGACCACTTAGGAGAGAGGTGGGCCTGGCCCTGGTCGGCGTCCGTGATTACTTCAAAATAACACGCTTAACGAGATCTTGGTATTTGATCCGAGTTTGGCCATTGGCCTATCCGCACTAACCAACTATGCGGGAACAGTTATGGGCACTCAACGTCGTGGTATCAGCCAAAGCCTTCACAACGTCAGCGATTGAGCGGCGCGTGCCGGATTGGACTGGAACGCCTGCTCTTGTATTAGGGAGGCTAGGTCTGCTTCCGGCCGCGTTCACAACGTGCAGGTGAGCAACGGGCGATGGGCCCAGACCCTTGCGAGCATAGGATTTAGACTGGTGTGCTGATACAACCTGGTGACCGCTCTCTCACAGGACGACGAGGAGAGGATTGCCGGGTAGGATTATGCTATGCGGTGATACTTGGTTAACTTACCATCTTCTCTCTTCTACTGCTTCAAGATGGAGGCTACCAGAAGCGTAGTCCTCGATAGGACTAGCTATCCCCCTCTTATTCTGGCATTCCGCAGTTCAGTCCACAGATACTACCCATTTCATTGATACCAATGCATATGTAGTGTAGATCCTTGCTTGCGATTACTTTGGATGAGTACTCACGGTTGCTTTGCTACTCCTTTCCCCCCTTTCCCGGTTATTGCGATCATATGATGGAGTCTAGGAGCCAGAGGATCCCGAGGATGATTCTACATGGAGTTCGGCTTCAAGGAGTAGTAGGAGGTCCCAGGCATGAGGCCTCACCTTTTTTATCGTTGCTACTTTTGTGCTAGCCATCTTAAGGTAAACTTGTTTAACTTATGTCTGTACTCATACATTATTGCTTCCGCTGACTCATTTGTTTTCGAGCTCTCGAGGCCCCTGGCTTGTAATATAAAGCTTGTACTCCCTCCGTTCACTTTTGTAAGACGTTTTAGACATTTAGGACAACATCTAAAATAGTTCAATTTCAGCTGTCTTAAATGACTTACAAAAGTGAACAGAGGGAGTATTATTTTAGTTTGTGTCTAGAGTTGTGTTGTTATATCTTCCCGTGAGTCCCTGATCTTGATCATACACATTTACGTGTATGATTAGTGTACGGTCAACTCGGGGGCGTCACAAGTTGGTATCAAAGCCGACTGCCTGTAGGATCCCCCTTTCCAACTCCTTGGTCAAAGTTGAGTCTAGTCTTTGAAAACTGTTTTACTAACATGCTTGTGTGGCTTACGGGCCCACGTCGCCAATGGGTGCTATTCAGATCTTTTACTCCTCGTCTATACTCTAGGACTCTGATCTCTCTCCTATTCGGGTTAAATGATTTGCTAACCCTAACTCTAGGTTCTCGTAAATACTTTCTCCCAGAGAGCCCCTCGGTCTGAACGATCACTTGCTTCACCAGAAGATTCCGAAGACACTCTACGATGTTCTCTCGAGACTATGTGCCATCGCTTTTACAATTCCCTACCACCGATGTATCCTTATGGATAACTACCTACATTTGTCGTTCATACATTCATCCCCAGTTGATCTTGTTATTACAAGATACACCGAAATTCTCTCTATTCTTCCAAGAATACTTTATGCATACTGCCTTGCAGTTCTTTGCCACCTAAATAACCCTACGGATAATTTCTCACACTTATCGAGTATCCACTCATCCCCAGATGATTCATGTATTTCACAAATGTCTTCTAAATACCATTCGGTCTTTCGGAAATCCTGAGCAACCTATTGCTCCTAAAATTCTTGCTTGCCTGCATTATGGTTAATGCCATAAATCTCGTAATCTTATTGGCATCCCTTGTCATTTTCATTTTGAGTCTGTTGATTCAATATGTTGCGAATGCTCGCAATCCTCAATCAGATCCTAGAATTCACCTCCCAGCTCAAACGTCATTTTAAACATGAGCTGGATCTCGACCAATCAAATTGTCATCGATTGTACCCCTAAGCTTACTGATACGTCTCCGTCGTATCTACTTTTTCAAGCACTTTTGCCCTTGTTTTGGACTCTAACTTGCATGATTTGAATGGAACTAACCTGGACTGACGCTGTTTTTAGCAGAATTGCCATGGTGTTATTTATGTGCAGAAACAAAAGTTCCCGGAATGACCAGAAACTCCACGGAGATTATTTTTGGAAATAATAAAAAATACTGGCAAAGAATCAAGGCCAGGGGGCCCATACCCTAGCCACAAGGGTGGGGGGCGCGCCTGCCCCCTGGGTGCGCCCCCTGCCTCGTGGGCCCCTTGGAGCTCCACCGACCTCAACTCCAACTCCATATATTCGTGTTCGGGGAGAAAAAAATAAAGGAGAAGGATTCATCGCGTTTTACGATACGGAGCCGCCGCCAAGCCCTAAACTCTCTCGGGAGGGCTGATCTGGAGTCTGTTCGGGGCTCCGGAGAGGGGAATCCATCGCCATCGTCATCATCAACCTTCCTCCATCACCAATTTCATGATGCTCACCGCCGTGCGTGAGTAATTCCATCGTAGGCTTGCTGGACGGTGATGGGTTGGATGAGATTTATCATGTAATCGATTTAGTTTTGTTAGGGTTGTTGGGGAACGTAGTAATTTCAAAAAATTTCCTACGCACACGCAAGATCATGGTGATGCATAGCAACGAGAGGGGGAGAGTGTGATCTACGTACCCTTGTAGATCGACAACGGAAGCGTTTGGTTGATGTAGTCGTACGTCTCCACGGCCCAACCGATCAAGCACCGAAACTACGGCACCTCCGAGTTCTAGCACACGTTCAGCTCGATGACGATCCCCGGACTCCGATCCAGCAAAGTGTCGGGGAAGAGTTCCGTCAGCACGACGGCGTGGTGACGATCTTGATGTACTACCATCGCAGGGCTTCGCCTAAGCACCGCTACAATATGACCGAGGTGGAATATGGTGGAGGGGGGCACCGCACACGGCTAAGGAACGATCACGAAGATCAACTTGTGTCTATGGGGTGCCCCTTGCCTCAGTATATAAAGGATGGAGGAGGAGGAGGCCGGCTAAGGCAATTGGTGCGGCCAGGATGTGGAGTCCTACTAGGACTCCAAGTCCTAGTAAGTCCTAGTAGGAGTCCACCAAGAGGGGAGGAAGGGAGAAGGAAGTGGAGGAGAAGGAGAGGTGGTCGGCCCCCTTTTCCCTAGTCCAATTCGGACCAGAGGGGAGGGGGGCGCAGCAGCCCCCTGGCCCTTTCTCCTCTTCCCACTAAAGCCCATCAAGGCCCATTGCTTCTCCCGTAACTACCCGGTACTCCGAAAAATACCCGAATCACTCGGAACCTTTCCAATGTCCGAATATAGTCGTCCAATATATCGATCTTTACGTCTCGACCATTTCGAGATTCCTCGTCATGTCCCCGATCTCATCCGGGACTCCGAACTCCTTCGGTACATCAAAACTCATAAACTCATAATATAACTGTCATCGAAACTTTAAGCGTGCGGACCCTACGGGTTCGAGAACAATGTAGACATGACCGAGACACGTCTCCGGTCAATAACCAATAGCGGGACCTGGATGCCCATATTGGTCCTACATATTCTACGAAGATCTTTATCGGTCAGACCGCATAACAACATACGTTGTTCCCTTTGTCATCGGTATGTTACTTGCCTGAGATTCGATCGTCGGTATCCAATACCTAGTTCAATCTCGTTACCGGCAAGTCTCTTTACTCGTTCTGTAATACATCATCCCGCAACTAACTCATTAGTTACAATGCTTGCAAGGCTTAAGTGATGTGCATTACCGAGAGGGCCCAGAGATACCTCTCCGACAATCGGAGTGACAAATCCTAATCTCGAAATACGCCAACCCAACATGTACCTTTGGAGACACCTGTAGAGATCCTTTATAATCACCCAGTTACGTTGTGACGTTTGGTAGCACACAAAGTGTTCCTCCGGCAAACGGGAGTTGCATAATCTCATAGTCATAGGAACATGTATAAGTCATGAAG
The DNA here is from genome assembly GCF_003073215.2 of Triticum urartu. Lineage (NCBI taxonomy): Eukaryota > Viridiplantae > Streptophyta > Magnoliopsida > Poales > Poaceae > Triticum > Triticum urartu. Next base: position 263,746,576 of record NC_053028.1, on the reverse strand, counting down.
AAAGCAATAGCAACATACTAAACGATCGGGTGCTAAGCTAATGGAATGGGTCATGTCAATCAGATCATTCAACTAATGATGTGATCCCGTTAATCAAATAACAACTCTTTGTCCATGGTTAGGAAACATAACCATCTTTGATTAATGAGCTAGTCAAGTTGAGGCATACTAGTGACACTCTGTTTGTCTATGTATTCACACATGTATTATGTTTCCGGTTAATACAATTCTAGCATGAATAATAAACATTTATCATGATATAAGGAAATAAATAATAACTTTATTATTGCCTCTAGGGCATATTTCCTTCAAGGGTATGATCCCTAGTATCCACTATGTTCTGAGATTGATGTTGCTATGACTTTGCTATGCTTAATGCTTGTCACTAGGGCCCGAGTGCCATGATTTCAGATCTGAACCTATTAAGTTTTCATGAATATATGTGAGTTCTTGATCCTATCTTGCAAGTTTGTAGTCACCTACTATGTGTTATGATCCGGTAACCCCGAAGTGACAATAATCGGGACCACTCCTGGTGATGACCGTAGTTTGAGGAGTTCATGTATTCACTATGCGTTAATGCTTTGGTCCGGTACTCTATTAAAAGGAGGCCTTAATATCCCTTAGTTTCCACTAGGACCCCGCTGCCACGGGAGGGTAGGACAAAAGATGTCATGCAAGTTCTTTTCCATAAGCACGTATGACTATATTCAGAATACATGCCTACATTACATTGATGAATTGGAGCTAGTTCTGTGTCACCCTAGGTTATGACTGTTTCATGATGAACCGCATCCGGCATAATTCTCCATCACCGATCCAATGCCTACGAGCTTTCCATATATTGTTCTTCGCTTATTTACTTTTCCATTGCTATTGTTATCATCACTACAAAACACCAAAAATATTACTTTTGCTACCGTTACCACTACTATCATATTACTTTGCTACTAAATACTTTGCTGCAGATATTAAGTTATCCAGGTGTGGTTGAATTGACAACTCAGCTGCTAATACTTGAGAATATTCTTTGGCCCCCCTTGTGTCGAATCAATAAATTTGGGTTGAATACTCTACCCTCAAACACTGTTGCGATCCCCTATACTTGTGGGTTATCAAGACTATTTTCTGGCACCGTTGCCGGGGAGCATAGCTCTATTCTTTGAGTCACTTGGGATTTATATCTGCTGGTCACTATGAAGAACTTGAAAGACGCGAAAACAAAAATTTATCCCTCAACTACGAGGGGAGGTAAGGAACTGCCTTCTAGCTCAGCACTTGATTCACCTTCTGTTATGAGTAAGCTTGCGACACCTAAACCCGCTTCTGCTATTAATTCTGATATGTCGCATATTATTGATGATGCCACTTCTGCTATGCATGATACTTATGATGAAACTACTTCTATGCTAGATACTACTGTGCCACTTGGTGAATTTCTTGATGAACAACTTGCTAGGGCTAGAGAGAATGAAATTATTGAAACTGATAATATTGATGAAAGTGATGATGAAGGCTCTCCTAATAAATATGAATTGCCTGTTGTGCCTGAGGGCTATGTTATGGATGATAGAAGTGATCTTAAGAAATTATTAGCTAATCTTAAACAAAAAACTCTGAATGCTAGAATGAAATATGATCTTGCTTACGCTACTTCACCTATCTTTGTTACTGATAAGGATTATGAATTCTCTATTGATCCTGATATAATTACTTTGGCTGAATCTGATCCTTTTTATGGTTATGAATCTGAGACTGTTGTGGCACATCTTACTAAATTATATGATATAGCCACCCTGTTCACTAATGATGAGAGAACACGCTACTTTTATATCCTTAAAATATTTTCGTTCTTATTAAAGGGTGGTGCTAAGATATGGTTTAATTCTCTTGATCCTGGTTGTGTGCGTAGTCCCTAGGATATGATTTATTACTTCTCTGCTAAATATTTCCTTGCTCATAAGAAACAAGCTGCCTTAAGGGATATATATAATTTTGTGCAAATTGAAGAAGAGAGTCTCCCACAAGCTTAGGGGAGGCTTATCCAATTACTTAATGCTTTGCCTAATCTCCCTCTTAAGAAAAATGAAATACTTGATATCTTTTATAATGGACTAACCGATGCTTCCAGAGATTACCTGGATAGTTGTGTTGGTTCTGTTTTCTAGGAAGGAACACCGGATGAAGCTGAAATTCTATTGAATAATATGTTGACAAATGAAAATAATTGGACACTTCCTGAGCCAACTCCTGAGCCTATTCCTAAACCAACTCCGAAGAAAAGAGGTGTTCTATTTCTCAGTCCTGAAGATATGCAAGAGGCAAAGAAATCTATGAAAGAAAAGGGTATTAAAGCTGAAGATGTTAATAATTTACCTCCTATTGAAGAAATACATGGTCTTAATTTACCGCCTATTGAAGAAATATATGGTTTTAATCCATAACCTATTGAAGAAACACATGGTCTTGATAACCCGACACAGGTAGTAAAGGTAAATTCTCTCTATAGATATGATAAAGCTGAAATCCCTCCTACTAAGTTTGCTAGCCAATGTTTGGATGAGTTTGATAACTTTATGGTTAAGCAAGAGGACTTCAATGCTTATTTTGGTAGACAATTGAAACAAAATGCTTATATGATTGAACACTTGGGTGATTATATGTCTAGAGTTAAAGGTGAACTTAAACTCATTAGTAAACATGCTTCTATGGTTACCACTCAAGTAGAACAAGTACTTAAAGCTCAAAATGATTTGCTCAATGAATTGAATAGTAAGAATAATGACTATGATGTTAGAGTGGCTACTAGAACTGGTAAAATGACTCCGGAACCTTTGTATCCTGAAGGCCACCCTAAGAGAATTGAGCAAGATTCTCAGAGAAATAATATAGATGCACCTAGTCCTTCTAAAAGGAAGAAAAAGAAAAATGATAGGACTTTGCATGCTTCTAGTGAACCTGTTATTGACACACCTGAGAATCCCAATGATATTTCTATTTCTGATGCTGAAACACAATCTGGTAATGAACATGATGTTAGGGAACGTAGTAATTTCAAAAAAATTCCTACACACATGCAAGATCATGGTGATGCATAGCAACGAGAGGGAAGAGTGTTGTCCACGTACCCACGTAGACCGAAAGCGGAAGCGTTAGCACAACGCGGTTGATGTAGTCGTACGTCTTCACGATCCGACCGATCAAGTTCCGAACGTACGACACCTCCGAGTTCAGCACACGTTCAGACCGATGACGTCCCTCGAACTCCGATCCAGCCGAGTGTTGAGGGTGAGTTTCGTCAGCACGACGGCGTGGTGACGATGTTGAAGTTCTAGCGACGCAGGGCTTCGCCTAAGCACTGCTACAGTATTATCGAAGTGGACTATGGTGGAGGGGGGCACCGCACACGGCTAAGAGATCAATGATCAATTGTTGTGTCTCTAGGGTGCCCCTACCCCTGTATATAAAGGAGCAAGGGGGGTGTGGCCGGCCATAGGAGGAGGCACGCAGGAGGAGTCCTACTCCTACCGGGAGTAGGACTCCCCTCCTTTTTCCTAGTTGGATTAGGACTTGGGGGAAGGGAGTGGAGGAGAAGGAAGGAAGGAGGGCGCCCCCCTCTCCTTGTCCTATTCGGACTAGGGGGAGGGGCGTGCGTCCAGCCCTTGCCTCCTCTCCTCTCTTCTACCTAGGCCCACTAAGGCCCATTTGATTCCCGGGGGGTTCCGGTAACCTCCCGGTACTCCGGTAAAATCACTATTTCACCCGGAACACTTCCGATATCCAAACATAGGCTTCCAATATAGCAATCTTCATGTCTCGACCATTTCAAGACTCCTCGTAATATCCGTGATCACATCCGGGACTCCGAACAACCTTCAGTACATCAAAACATATAAACTCATAATATAACTGTCATCGTAACGTTAAGCGTGCGGACCCTACGGGTTCGAGAACTATGTAGACATGACCGAGACACGTCTCCGGTCAATAACCAATAGCGGAACCTGGATACTCATATTGGCTCCTACATATTCTACGAAGATCTTTATCGGTCAGACCGCATAACAACATACGTTGTTCCCTTTGTCATCGGTATGTTACTTGCCCAAGATTCGATCGTCGGTATCTCAATACCTAGTTCAATCTCGTTACCAGCAAGTCTCTTTACTTGTTCTGTAATACATCATCTCGCAAATAACTCATTAGTTGCAATGCTTGCAAGGCTTAAGTGATGTGCTTTACCGAGAGGGCCCAAAGATACCTCTCCGACAGTCGGAGTGACAAATCCTAATCTCGAAATACGCCAACCCAACAAGTACCTTCGGAGACACCTGTAGAGCACCTTTATAATCACCCAGTTATGTTGTGACGTTTGGTAGCACACAAAGTGTTCCTACGGTAAACGGGAGTTGCATAATCTCATAGTCATAGGAACATGTATAAGTCATGAAGAAAGCAATAGCAACATACTAAATGATCGTGTGCTAAGCTAACGGAATGGGTCATGTCAATCACATCATTCTCCTAATGATGTGATCCCATTAATCAAATGACAACTCATGTTTATGGTTAGGAAACTTAACCATCTTTGATCAACGAGCTAGTCAAGTAGAGGCATACTAGTGACATTCTGTTTGTCTATGTATTCACACATGTATTATGTTTCCGGTTAGTACAATTTTAGCATGAATAATAAACATTTATCATGATATAAGGAAATAAATAATAACTTTATTATTGCCTCTAGGGCATATTTGCTTCAGTCTCCCACTTGCACTAGAGTCAATAATCTAGATTACACAGTAATGATTCTAACACCCATGGAGCCTTGGTGCTGATCATGTTTTGCTCGTGGAAGAGGCTTAGTCAACGGATCTGCAATATTCAGATCCGTATGTATCTTGCAAATTTCTATGTCTCCCACCTGGACTAGATCCCGGAGGGAATTGAAGCGTCTCTTGATGTGCTTGGTTCTCTTGTGAAATCTGGATTCCTTCGCTAAGGCAATTGCTCCAGTATTGTCACAAAAGATTTTCATTGGACCCGATGCACTAGGTATGACACCTAGATCAGATATGAACTCCTTCATCCAGACTCCTTCATTTGCTGCTTCCGAAGCAGCTATGTACTCCGCTTCACATGTAGATCCCACCACGACGCTTTGTTTAGAACTGCCCCAACTGACAGCTCCACCGTTCAATGTAAACACGTATCCAGCTTGCGATTTAGAATCGTCCGGATCAGTGTCAAAGCTTGCATCAACGTAACCATTTACGATGAGTTCTTTGTCATCTCCATAAACGAGAAACATATCCTTAGTCCTTTTCAGGTACTTCAGAATGTTCTTGACCGCTGTCCAGTGATCCACTCCTAGATTACTTTGGTACCTCCCTGCTAGACTTATAGCAAGGCACACATCAGGTCTGGTACACAACATTGCATACATGATAGAGCCTATGGCTGAAGCATAGGGAACATCTTTCATTTTCTCTCTATCTTCTGCAGTGGCCGGGCATTGAGTCTTACTCAACTTCAGACCTTATAACACAGGCAAGAACCCTTTCTTTGCTTGATCCATTTTGAACTTCTTCAAAACTTTGTCAAGGTATGTGCTTTGTGAAAGTCCAATTAAGCGTCTTGATCTATCTCTATAGATCTTTATTCCCAATATATAAGCAGCTTCACTGAGGTCTTTCATTGAAAAACTCTTATTCAAGTATCCCTTTATGCTATCTAGAAATTCTATATCATTTCCAATCAGCAATATGTCATCCACATATAATATCAGAAATGCTACAGAGCTCCCACTCACTTTCTTGTAAATACAGGCTTCTCCAAAAGTCTGTATAAAACCAAATGCTTTGATCACACTATCAAAGCGTTTATTCCAACTCCGAGAGGCTTGCACTAGTCCATAAATGGATCGCTGGAGCTTGCACACTTTGTTAGCTCCCTTTGGATCGACAAAACCTTCTACAACTCTTCTTCCAGAAATCCATTCAAGAATGCAGTTTTGACATCCATCTACCATATTTCATAATCATAAAACGCAGCAATTGCTAACATGATTCGAAGAGACTTAAGCATTGCTACGGGTGAGAAGGTCTCATCGTAGTCAATCCCTTGAACTTGTCGAAAACCTTTCGCAACAAGTCGAGCTTTGTAGACAGTAACATTAATGTCAGCGTCAGTCTTCTTCTTGAAGATCCATTTATTCTCAATTGCTTGCCGATCAACGGGAAAGTCAACCAAAGTCCACAGTTTGTTCTCATACATGGATCCCATCTCAGATTTCATGGCTTCAAGCCATTTTGCGGAATCTGGGCTCACCATCGCTTCTTCATAGTTCGTAGGTTCATCATGATCTAGTAGCATGACTTCCAGAATAGGATTACCGTACCACTCTGGTGCGGATCTTACTCTGGTTGATCTACGAAGATCAGTAGCAACTTGATCTGACGTTTCATGATCATCATCATTAACTTCCTCACTAGTTGGTGTAGGTGTCACAGAAACCGATTTCTGTGATGTATTACTTTCCAATAAGGGGGCAGGTACAGTTACCTCATCAAGTTCTACTTTCCTCCCACTCACTTCTTTCGAGAGAAACTCCATCTCTAGAAAGGATCCATTCTTGGCAACAAATGTCTTGCCTTCGGATCTGTGATAGAAGGTGTACCCAACAGTCTCCTTTGGGTATCCTATGAAGACACATTCCTCCGATTTGGGTTCGAGCTTATCAGGTTGAAGCTTTCTCACATAAGCATCGCAGCCCCAAACTTTCAGAAACGACAACTTTGGTTTCTTGCCAAACCATAGTTCATAAGGCGTCGCCTCGACGGATTTCGATTGTGCCCTATTTAACGTGAATGTGGCCGTCTCTAAAGCATAACCCCAAAACGATAGCGGTAAATCTGTAAGAGACATCATAGATCGCATCATATCTAGTAAAGTACAATTACGACGTTCGGACACACCATTACGCTGTGGTGTTCCGGGTGGCGTGAGTTGCGAAACTATTCCACATTGTTTCAAATATGGACCAAACTCGTAACTCAAATATTCTCCTCCACGATCAGATTGTAGAAACTTTATTTTCTTGTTACGAAGATTTTCAACTTGACTCTGAAATTCTTTGAACTTTTCAAATGTTTCAGACTTATGCTTCATTAAGTAGATATACCCATATCTGCTTAAATCATCTGTGAAGGTGAGAAAATACGATATCCGCCACGAGCCTCAACATTCATCGGACCACATACATCTGTATGTATGATTTCCAACAAATCTGTTGCTCTCTCCATAGTTCCGAAGAACGGCGTTTTAGTCATCTTGCCCATGAGGCATGGTTCGCAAGTACCAAGTGATTCATAATCAAGTGGTTCCAAAAGTCCATCAGTATGGAGTTTCTTCATGCTCTTTATACCGATATGACCTAAACGGTAGTGCCACAAACAAGTTGCACTATCATTATCAAGTCTACATCTTTTGGCTTCAACATTATTAATATGTGTATCACTACTATCGAGATTCATCAAAAAGACCACTCTTTAAGGGTGCATGACCATAAAAGATATTACTCATATAAATAGAACAACCATTATTCTCTGATTTAAATGAATAACTGTCTCGCATCAAACAAGATCCAGATATAATGTTCATGCTCAACACTAGCACCAAATAACAATTATTTAGGTCTAATACTAAGCCCGAAGGTAGATGTAGAGGTAGCGTGCCGACCGCGATCACATCGACTTTGGAACCGTTTCCCACACGCATCATCACGTCGTCCTTTGCCAGTGTTCACTTATTCCGTAGTCCCTGTTTCGAGTTACATATATTAGCAATAGAACCAGTATCAAATACCCAGGTGCTACTGCGAGCTCTAGTAAGGTACACATCAATAACATGTATATCACATATACCTTTGTTCACCTTGCCATCCTTCTTATCCGCCAAATACTTGGGGCAGTTCCGCTTCCAGTGACCAGTCTGCTTGCAGTAGAAGCACTCAGTTTCAGGCTTAGGTCCAGACTTGGGTTTCTTCTCCTGAGTAGCAACTTGCTTGCTATTCTTCTTGAAGTTCCCCTTCTTCTTCCCTTTACCCTTTTTCTTGAAACTAGTGGTCTTGTTGACCATCAACACTTTGTGCTCCTTCTTGATTTTTACCTCCGCAGCCTTTAGCATTGCGAAGAGCTCGGGAATTGTCTTATTCATCCCTTGCATATTATAGTTCATCACGAAGCTCTTGTAGCTTGGTGGCAGTGATTGAAGAACTCTGTCAATGACACTATCAACCGGAAGATTAACTCCCAGCTGAGTCAAGTGATTATGGTACCCAGACATTCTGAGTATATGTTCACTGACAGAACTATTCTCCTCCATCTTGCAGCTGTAGAACTTATTGGAGACTTCATATCTCTCAATCCGGGAATTTCCTTGGAATATTAACTTCAACTCCTGGAACATCTCATATGCTCCATGACGTTCAAAACGTCGTTGAAGTCCCGGTTCTAAGCCGTAAAGCATGGCACATTGAACTATCGAGTAGTCATCAGCTTTGCTCTGCCAGACGTTCTTAGCGTTTTCAGTTGCATCAACAGCAGGCCTGGCACTCAGCGGTGCTTCCAGGACATAATTCTTCTGTGCAACAATGAGGATAATCCTGAAGTTACTGACCCAGTCCGTGTAATTGCTACCATCATCTTTCATCTTTGCTTTCTCAAGGAACGCATTAAAATTCAACGGAACAACAACACGGGCCATCTATCTACAATCAAACATGGACAAGCAAGATACTATCAGGTACTTAGTTCATGATAAATTTAAGTTCAATTAATCATATTACTTAAGAACTCCCACTTAGAAAGACATCCCTCTAATCCTCTAAGTGATCACGTGATCCAAATCAACTAAACCATAACCGATCATCACGTGAAATGGAGTAGCTTTCAATGGTGAACATCACTATGTTGATCATATCTACTATATGATTCATGCTCGACCTTTCGGTCTCAGTGTTCTGAGGCCATATCTGCATATGCCAGGCTCGTCAAGTTTAACCTGAGTATTCTGCGTGTGCAAAACTGGCTTGCACCCGTTGTAGATGGACGTAGAGCTTATCACACCGATCATCACGTGGTGTCTGGGCACGACGAACTTGGGAAACGGTGCATACTCAGGGAGAACACTTCTATCTTGAAATTTAGTGAGAGATCATCTTATAATGCTACCGTCAATCAAAGCAAGATAAGATGCATAAAAGATAAACATCACATGCAATCAATATAAGTGATATGATATGGCCATCATCATCTTGTGCTTGTGATCTCCATCTTCGAAGCACCGTCATGATCACCATCGTCACCGGCGCGACACCTTGATCTCCATCGTAGCATCATTGTCGTCTCGCCAATCTTATGCTTCCACGACTATCGCTACCGCTTAGTGATAAAGTAAAGCATTACAGGGTGATTGCATTGCATACAATAAAGCGACAACCATATGGCTCCTGCCAGTTGCCGATAACTCGGTTACAAAACATGATCATCTCATACAATAAAATTTAGCATCATGTCTTGACCATATCACATCACAACATGCCCTGCAAAAACAAGTTAGATGTCCTCTACTTTGTTGTTGCAAGTTTTACGTGGCTGCTACGGGCTTAGCAAGAACCGTTCTTACCTACGCATCAAAACCACAACGATAGTTTGTCAAGTTGGTGTTGTTTTAACCTTCGCAAGGACCGGGCGTAGCCACACTCGGTTCAACTAAAGTTGGAGAAACTGACACCCGCCAGCCACCTATGTGCAAAGCACGTCGGTAGAACCAGTCTCGCATAAGCATACGCGTAATGTCGGTCCAGGCCGCTTCATCCAACAATACCGCCGAACCAAAGTATGACTTATATCACCCACAACTCACTTGTGTTCTACTCGTGCATATAAAATCAACGCATAAAACCTGGCTCGGATACCACTGTTGGGGAACGTAGTAATTTCAAAAAAATTCCTACGCACACGCACGATCATGGTGATCCATAGCAACGAGAGGGAAGAGTGTTGTCCACGTACCCTCGTAGACCGAAAGCGGAAGCGTTAGCACAACGCGGTTGATGTAGTCGTACGTCTTCACGATCCGACCGATCAAGTACCGAACGTACGGCACCTCCGAGTTCAGCACACGTTCAGCCCGATGACGTCCCTCGAACTCCGATCCAGCTGAGTGTTGAGGGTGAGTTTCGTCAGCACGACGGCGGGGTGACGATGTTGATGTTCTACCGAGGCAGGGCTTCGCCTAAGAACCGCTACAGTATTATCGAGGTGGACTATGGTGGAGAGGGGCACCACACACGGCTAAGAGATCAATGATCAATTGTTGTGTCTCTAGGGTGCCCCCTACCCCTGTATATAAAGGAGCAAGGGGGGTGCGGCCGGCCATAGGAGGAGGCGCGCAGGAGGAGTCCTACTCCTACCGGGAGTAGGACTCCCCTCCTTTTTCCTAGTTGGATTAGGACTTGGGGGAAAGGAGTGGAGGAGAAGGAAGGAAGGGGGGCGCCGCCCCCTCTCCTTGTCTTATTCGTACTAGGGGGAGGGGAGCGCGGCCAGCCCTTGCCTCCTCTCCTCTCTTCCACCTAGGCCCACTAAGGCCCATTTGATTCCCGGGGGGTTCCGGTAACCTCCCGGTACTCCGGTAAAATCACTATTTCACCCGGAACACTTCTGATATCCAAACATAGGCTTCCAATATATCAATATTCATGTCTCGACCATTTTGAGACTCCTCGTGATGTCCGTGATCACATCCGGGACTCCGAACAACCTTCGGTACATCAAAACATATAAACTCATAATATACCTGTCATCGTAACGTTAAGCGTGCGGACCCTACGGGTTCGAGAACTATGTAGACATGACCGAGACACGTCTCCGGTCAATAACCAATAGTGGAACCTGGATGCTCATATTGGCTCCTACATATTCTACAGAGATCTTTATCGGTCAGACCACATAACAACATATGTTGTTCCCTTTGTCATCGGTATGTTACTTGCCCGAGATTCGATCGTCGGTATCTCAATACCTAGTTCAATCTCGTTACCGGCAAGTCTCTTTACTTGTTCCGTAATACATCATCCCACAACTAAATCATTAGTTGCAATGCTTGCAAGGCTTAAGTGATGTGCTTTACCGAGAGGGCCCAGAGATACCTCTTTGACAATTGGAGTGACAAATCCTAATCTCGAAATACGCCAACCCAACAAGTACCTTCGGAGACACCTGTAGAGCACCTTTATAATCACCCAGTTACGTTGTGACGTTTGGTAGCACACAAAGTGTTCCTCCGGTAAATGGGAGTTGCATAATCTCATAGTCATAGGAACATGTATAAGTCATGAAGAAAGCAATAGCAACATACTAAACGATCGTGTGCTAAGCTAACGGAATGGGTCATGTCAATCACATCATTCTCCTAATCATGTGATCCCGTTAATCAAATGACAAATCATGTTTATGGTTAGGAAACTTAACCATCTTTGATCAACGAGCTAGTCAAGTATAGGCATACTAGTGACATTCTGTTTGTCTATGTATTCACACATGTATTATGTTTTCGGTTAATACAATTTTAGCATGAATAATAAACATTTATCATGATATAAGGATATAAATAACAACTTTATTATTGCCTCTAGGGCATATTTCCTTCACATGAACCTAGTAATAATGTTAATGATGATGTTCATATTGATGCTCAACCTAGTAATGACGATGAAGTAGAGATTGAACCTGTTGTTGATCTTGATAACCCACAATCAAAGAATCAACGATATGATAAAAGAGACTTTGTTGCTAGGAAACACGGTAAGGAAAGAGAGACTTGGGTTCAAAAACCCATGCCTTTTCCTCCTAAGCCATCCAAGAAAAAGGATGATGAGGATTTTGAGCGCTTTGCTGAAATGATTAGACCTATCTTTTTGCGTATGCATTTGACTGATATGCTTAAAATGAATCCTTATGCTAAGTACATGAAAGATATTGTTACTAATAAAAGAAAGATACCGGAAGCTGAAATTTCCACCATGCTTGCTAATTATACTTTTAAGGGTGGAATACCTAAGAAGCTAGGAGATCCAGGAGTACCAACTATACCATGCTCCATTAAAAGAAACTATGTTAAAACTGCTTTATGTGATCTTGGAGCCGGTGTTAGAGTTATGCCTCTCTTTTTATATCGTAGACTTGATTTGAATAAGTTGACAGCTAATGAAATATCTTTGCAAATGGCTGATAAATCAACTGCTATACCTGTCGGTATTTGTGAGGATGTTCCTGTTGTAGTTGCAAATGTTACTATTTTAACAGACTTTATTATTCTTGACATTCTCGAGGACGATAGTATGTCTATTATTCTTGGAAGACCCTTTTTGAATATTGCAGGGGCTGTTATTGATTGCAACAAAGGTAATGTCACTTTTCATGTTAATGGTAATGAGCATACGGTACACTTTCCGAGGAAACAACCTCAAGTTCATAGTATAAACTCTATTGGAAAATTTCCATCGATTATTTTTGGAGGTTTTGAATTTCCTCTTCCTACTGTCAAGAAGAAATATGATATTCTTGTTGTTGGGGATGTGCATATCCCCGTTGAGGTAACCTAGTGTTATTCGAAAATTCTCCAGTTCCATGTTACTCGGAATGAGTTTGTTAACAAGACTTGATCAACCTTGTTAGTGGATTCCTTTTGATGAGCATGAGATGGATGAAGTTAGAAATCACAACCTTCTGTACCCTCCTTTTGCTTTCTGTTATTTAGTTGAAATAAAACAAAAATAGTAATTTCTGTCTGTTTTCTGAATTATCCATGCAATATAAAAATACCCCGAAAATAAAAGTTCTCCAAATGCCCTGAAATTTAAATATGATTTTTTATAGAATATTTGACACTGAGAACACAGCAGGGGAGCAAGCACCTGGCCACGAGGGTCCACGACACGCGCCCACCCCCTAGGCGCGCCACCTGCCTCATGGGCCCATGGTGGCTCCCCTCCACTTATTCCTGCACCCACACACTTCTTCCTCCAAAAAAAATCGCCATCCAGCTCAAGCACGAGTTCTAGCTCATTTTTCTGTGATTTTCGATCTCCTTGCTCAAAGCACCTCTCACAAAACTGCTTTGGGGGATTGTTCCTTGGTATGTGACTCCTCCATTGGTCCAATTAGTTTTTGTTCTAGTGCTTTATTCATTGCAAATTTGTGCTGCCTAGGTGACCATGTTCTTGAGCTTGCATGTCAAATTTATATGGTTCCAAGTAGTTCTAATGCATGATATATGCTCTAGGAACTTGTAGGAGTAGTTGCTATCAATTTTGTTGAGTTTGGTTTACTTTTATTTGAAGTTACTAAAAATTTCAGAATTTTTCAGAAAATAATGAAGAGATTTTTGAGAGGCTCACCGAGCCGAAGCTCGAAGGAAAAGCAAAATAAGAAGCAGAGAGGCCCAAATATAATTTTCCTCGCACCGTGGAGGTTCGGCCGTGTGAATGGTCTTCCGATGATTTCTTGAGAGCCGCCGGGATTTATGATGATTTTTATGGATTGGCTAAGAATGTGGGCCTCACCAACTTCCTCCGCGACCGACGCGAACAGCAAGTACCTTGTTCCGTTGGAGGCCATTCACGCCTACCGGAACCCTACATCAGCTGCAGAGCCAGAGCCGGAACCACAGTTTGATCCTCCACGATAGTCTGATTACCAGTGGGATCCAGAGGTGATTGCCAGCCAGTGGCAATCCGAGTATTCATCTCAGTACGACCCCAACTACAACTTTGGATATCGGCCAGGCCATCCGTGGCAATAGACCAACTTAGGCCAAAAGCCTAAGCTTGGGGGAGTACGTATTTCCCACCGACATTACATTTATGTTCACACACTCATTGCTAGATGTCGGTGCTCATACTTTTTCATTGTAATATCCATGCTAGTTTATTTCCTTTTTTATGCTTTCTACTTGTGTGTTTAATAAACCTTAAGAAAAACCAAAAAATTATTTGTAGCTTTTAGCTAGTTTTAATTTCTATGCTTGTAGTAGTAATTAAAAAGAAAACCCAAAAAGATTTCAAGTTCTTCTTTTGCTTGTTGGGAGCTTTCCATGTAAATAGTTTTATTTCTTTTCTTTTCTTTGGGGGTCGATAGGAGAAGACCATAATTAAATTGTTAAAGTGACTCCTATATGCATTATTGTTGATTTAACCAAGAGTCCATATTGCCTTGTCTTCTCTTGTTTATTGAATGCTTGCAGATTCCAGCTTAGTCCAATGCACGTGCACTGTTGTTATTATTCACATCATTCAGGTCGTGCAAGTTAAAGGCAATTATGACGATATATGATGGACTGTTTGAGATGAGAAAAGATGGTATGAACTCGACCTCTCTTGTTTTTGTAAATATGATTAGTTCATCGTTCCCGATTCAACCTATTATTGAATAAACATGTTTGCAATGACAATTAGAGATTATAGTTGCTTATGACATGCTTAATTAGCTAGGAGCTTATAATGGTTTACCTTGCGTGCCAACATGCTATTAAAATGGTTGTTATGTTGACAATGAAAGTATACCGCTCAAAATACTATTCACCTCTATTTCAAAATCGAGCTCTGGCACCTCTACAAATCCCCGCTTCCCTCTGTGAAGGGCCTATCTATTTACTTTTATGTTGAGCCATCATCCTGTTATTAAAAAGCACAAGTTGGAGAGCACCGCTGTCATTTGCATACATTACTATTAGTTTACATGGAGTATGGCTTGACTGGATCTCTTTTACCATGAATTACAATGTCTAGTCAGTCCTTCATCTTTAAAGGTGCTCTGCATTTATGTTTTGTGGTCTTAGAAAGGGCTAGCGAGATACCATCTTGCTATATCATATCATGATTGTTTTGAGAAAGTGTTATAACCCGAGATATATTATTATTGCTCGCTAGTTGATTATGCTATTGATATGAGTAAACATGAGACCTAAGAGTTATTTTGTATATGGTTAGTTCATAATCTTTGCTGAAAACTTGAATGCTGGCTTTACATATTTACAACAACAAGAGCAAACAGAGTTTGTAAAAGTTTTTCTTTATCACTTTTAGTTTGTCAACTGAATTGCTTGAGGACAAGCAAAGGTTTAAGCTTGGGGGAGTTGATACGTCTCCGTCGTATCTACTTTTCCAAACACTTTTGCCCTTGTTTTGGACTCTAACTTGCATGATTTGAATGGAACTAACCCGGACTGACGCTGTTTTCAGCAGAATTGCCATGGTGTTATTTATGTGCAGAAACAAAAGTTCCCGGAATGACCTGAGACTCCACGGAGATTATTTTTGGAAATAATAAAAAATAGTGGCAAAGAATCAAGGCCAGGGGGCCCACACCCTAGCCACGAGGGTGGGGGCGTGCCTGCCCCCTGGGCGCGCCACCTGCCTCGTAGGCCACTTGGAGCTCCACCGACCTCAACTCCAACTCCATATATTCGTGTTCGGAGAGAAAAATAAAGGAGAAGTATTCATCACATTTTACGATACGGAGCCGCCGCCAAGCCCTAAACTCTCTCGGGAGGGCTGATCTGGAGTTCGTTTGGGGCTCCGGAGAGGGGAATCTGTCGCCATCATCATCAACCTTCCTCCATCACCAATTTCATGATGCTCACCACCGTGCGTGAGTAATTCCATCGTAGGCTTGCTGGACGGTGATGGGTTGGATGAGATTTATCATGTAATCGAGTCAGTTTTGTTAGGGTTTGATCCCTAGTATCCACTATGTTCTGAGATTGATGTTGCTATGACTTTGCTATGCTTAATGCTTGTCACTAGAGCCCGAGTGCCATGATTTCAGATATGAACCTATTATGTTTTCATGAATGTATGTGAGTTCTTGATCCTATCTTGCAAGTCTATAGTCACCTACTATGTGTTATGATCTGGCAACCCCGAAGTGACAATAATCGGGACCACTCCCGGTGATGACCGTAGTTTGAGGAGTTCATGTATTCACTATGTGTTAATGCATTGGTCCAGTACTCTATTAAAAGGAGGCCTTAATATCCCTTAGTTTCCACTAGGACCCCGCTGCCACGGGAGGGTAGGACAAAAGATGTCATGCAAGTTCTTTTCCATAAGCACGTATGACTATATTCGGAATACATGCCTACATTACATTGATGAATTGGAGCTAGTTCTGTGTCACCCTAGGTTATGACTGTTACATGATGAACCGCATCCGGCATAATTCTCCATCACCGATCCAATGCCTACGAGCTTTCCATATATTTTTCTTCGCTTATTTACTTTTTCGTTGCTATTGTTATCATCACTACAAAACACCAAAAATATTACTTTTGCTACCGTTACCTTTTGCTACCATTACCACTACTATCATATTACTTTACTACTAAATACTTTGCTGCAGATATTAAGTTATCCAGGTGTGGTTGAATTGACAACTCAGCTACTAATACTTAAGAATATTCTTTGGCTCCCCTTGTGTCGAATCAATAAATTTGGGTTGAATACTCTACCCTCGAAAACTGGTGTGATCCCCTATACTTGTGGGTTATCACTTACTCAATTTATCCATCCTTAATCAGAGCGTTTGCTTCTGATTCCTTGATTTGGAAATCATAATTCCTTCACATTGAGCTTTGAATTAGTCAGTTATTTCTATAATATGATCTCCTTACATTCTTTATCCTTCTAGTTGAGTACCGATGCTCACATCAGATCCCTTGTGGGCCGCCAGATCCTTTGTTGGATTTCATCCAACAACGTCCTTCATATTCAATAACCTTGTGAGTTTTCCTCTGATACATAATGCCTTTTGGTAAATCGTGTCTCATGCCTTTGGAGACTTGTATCCTCTGCTTGTCAACCGTGCTCTACTTTCGAGCTTGCGCTAACTACTCCTACAGCTTGTGGTATATGTTCCTAAGATGCCCCGATGGGTTGAACCTATGCCTTCCCTAATTTGTGTGACCCCAAAAGTTATGCGGGTTATACCCTGCTAACGCTTCGTCAGATAACTTTTCAACACTACAACTTAAAAAACGGGAGGTAAATGTAAGGTTATGCATTGAAGAAGTGGGAGTCGACCTTGAACTTTGTGTTCATGCCCATGGACACGATGTAGATCCTATCATAGAAGCTTCTTGTAATAATAACTATTTCCTTGATATGATATCATTTGGTATCTGTGTATTGATCCTTTGCAATCATGGTTCCGACCACATTTTCTCCTTGATTCCATTTCTCAAACAAGTTAAAGCACTTGTCTTTTGTTGATCAATACATCTCTGCAACCTCTATTTTGATCTTCCTTAGAGTATTGCCCTCCGGTATCTCAAGAATATCAAAGAACTGTGTTGCTTCCTATGAGTGTTCATCTAGTATTGCTTCTCACCGTTTTCAGATTTTCCCCGAGTTCTGAGTTATTAGTCACACGAGAACATTGATAAGTGAATTTATTCCGCACTCCGAATCAATAACTCTAAGTAATTCTCATTGCTTACAAGTTTAATAATCCTTCAAACATTGCTAGCTTGATCGGCTATATCATTAATGTGCTAAATTTTAACTGTGCTACCTGGTCCTTCTTCCCGGAGCACAATTTTCGACGATGAGCTAACCCTACGTCGATCTTCCTCGTCATATTATTTCGCCTTGAACAACAAGCTTGATTTCGAGTATGTGTACTATCCTTGGTTCCAATAACCTTTCTTGTGACCTATATGATCTAAGCAGTAATATTTTTCTGCTTATGTGTAACATCCCAAATTTACCTCAAAGTTTTGGAATCAGTTGCATGAAACCTTGGGTACGAGGCTGGAGTTCAGTACAGCTTTTCATCCGCAGACAGATGGACAGACCGAAAGAGTCAACCAGATTCTGGAGGACATGTTGAGAGCCTGTGCGCTAGACTACGGGTCTAGCTAGGATGACAATTTTCCATATGCAGAGTTCTCGTACAACAACAGCTATCAGACCAGTCTAAAGATGGCCCCTTTCGAAGCTCTATACGGAAGGAGGTGTAGAACACCATTGCTGTGGGATGGTGTTGGAGACCGAAAGCTTTTTGGTCCCGATCTTATCAGAGACTCCAAAGAGAAGGTCAAGCTGATTCGAGATAGAATCAAGATAGCCCAGTCGAGATAGAAGAGTTATGCCGACAGTAAACGCAAGGAGGTAACGTATGAAGTTGGAGACCGAGCCTATCTCTGTGTGTCCCCACTTCGTGGAATCAAGAGATTTGGTGTTAAAGGAAAATTAGCACCCAGGCTCATTGGCCCCTACAAAATCCTCGAACGCAGAGGAGAAGTTGCATACAAGCTGGAATTGCCGGAAGGATTGTCAGGAGTTCATGATGTCTTCCATGTTTCCCAGCTGAAGAAATGCCATGCTGAGATGGCCGATATTCCTTTGAGAGACACAATGCCCCTAGAGGCCATACAGCTCGATAGTGATCTGACTTATGAGGAGAAACCCGTCAGGATTCTCGAGACTGCGAATAGAGTTACCCGCAGCAAGATCATCATGTTTTGCAAGGTTCTGTGGAGTCATCATTCTGAGGAGGAAGCCACCTGGGAGCGAGAAGAAGATCTCCGCCGAGACCACCCGCACCTATTTGCTAGCCAACCCGAATCTCGAGGACGAGATTCATCTTAAGGTGGGTAGGTTTGTAACATCCCAAATTTTCAATTTGGAATGTTTTACAATTAATAGCTAAGCATCTATGCATTTTGTTTGAATTGTGTGGCATTTGGAAATTTTCAGAGGCTTTTGAGTTTTGGTTTAATTTGGATTCAACTTGGCATTTGAAAATCTACCTCAATATCCCTGACAAATACTTGAGAAAAAGTATGAGAGGAGCTAACATGACACTCCAAAAATGTCAGAAGAAAATATTGCCAAAAGGTTTGAATTCAAATTTGAATTTTATTCGGAGTTTCCAAAAAAATGTTTTTATTTTTTTGTTTCTGTTTTTCCTGTGGAAAAATGTTCATGTTGTAGGATTTATTTTTCTGATTTTAGTAATATATATATGTCCTATATAAAAATATTATAGTTTTCGCTTATATTAGTTTCTCTCTCTGCCTTAATTCAAAAAAAAGAGGAAAGACCCAGGCGCGAGCCAGGCCAACCGGCCCAGCCAACACCCGAGCCGGCCCAGCCAACAGGAGGCCAGCGCGCCCGCGCCCGAACCCCTCTCCCCTCGGTCGCCCGCTCGCCCCCTTCCCTCTCTGTCCCACTGACCCGCGGGGCCCGCCCTCATCCCCAACCCCTCACTCACGAAACCGAACCAGAGCACGCCCGAGCGCCGCCGCGGTTCCGATCTTCCCGCGATCGCGCTCCGAAGCTGCCCCCTCCTCCAAGTTGATGTCCTATAAATACCTACGCCCTTCCTCCCTCGAACCCCCTAAAACCCTAACCTCGAAACCCACCACCACCCACGCCCTCGCCGAACGCATCTCGCCGCCGTCGCCTCGGTTCGCCGCCACTCCCGACGCCGGTGAGCCCTCTCTTCCCCTCTAAGCACCTTTACCCGAACCCCCTCTTCGTTACGCACATCTTTGACATCCTCTCATCGCCCAGGAACGACCGAAGCCGACGCCCCGAGCATCACCGCCCGCCGCCGGAGTTGCAGAGCACCAGGAGCCCCGCCGAGCTCGTCCCACTCGCCTCTGTCGTTCCCGAGCTCCACTAACTCCATCCCCGAGCTCCCCTCGAGCTGCCGCACCCGCCCGACGACTCCGCCGCCGCCCCGGACCACCGGAGCACCCCCACCACCAACGCCCGAGCCCACCTCGCCGTCGACCGCCGCTGTAAGCCACCGGACTCCCCACCACCACCTGATTTCCAATCTAGGGACTAGATTAGATCACGCGAAGAGTTTTGTTTTTCTTTAGTAGACCGGTTTAGTTTCGATTAGATCGGTTTATTTTAAGTTGTGGTTTAGTTGGACCGGCCCGATCAGTTTATTTCTGTTAGCCCGTGGACGGAGTGGTCTATTAATCGCTTAGGCGCTGTTTAGTTTTCGAGCGCTCACTATTTCGGCCCGTTAGCGCCTAGGTGTTTTATTTTTAATTTTCGTTTCTATTTTTAACAGAATAGTTTCAGTTTTGTAAAATCTATATCTTTTAAGTTATTTAATATTTTTAGTTGATTCTTCTTGCTCTAGTTTGCAAATTTCCTATAGTTGATGTAGAAAATTAGATTCGGCCATGTTTAGGTTTTGAAAAATTGTTTTATATTAGTTTTAGTCAGATTAGTTTTTCTGCTATAAATTGAGTTAGGATTATTTTATTTTAGTGATTCTTTTTGTCACTGCTTTGTTTTGACCTTGTCTAGCAGTAGGAATTTATTTGGGCGTTTATAGTCTTTATTAAAAATAGTTTTTATGCGAAAACAAGCTTTTCTAGTTTTTTTAGCTTGCTGTGGTTTTCGGCTGTTCTAGTTTTTTTAATTTTTATTTTACCTATGTTATAATTTATTTTAGGTTAGTTTCTGTAGTTACAGAGGGTGAACTTTTATTTGCAGAAAAAATGTTTATTTTTTTTATTTTTTTCTTGCTAGTTGTTGGCTTGGAGTTCTTTGAGTTTTCTTTGGTTTTTGTTTTGATTGTTTTGTGTGATTTATGTTAGCATGTTGTTACGTTAAGTGATGGTATGGTTGTATGCTTATATGATTATTGTTTGCTTCGATAGAATTTCCGGAGTGCGAAGCTTGCTATCTCGAGTCACTAGCATTTGAAGACCGTCAGCCAGGCAAGTCATTTGATCATGTTTTTGCAATACCTATGATTTTGTTGCATTAGAATTGTTCCTCCCCACCATGCATGCAGTAGGAGAATTTTAAGTTATGTTCTTGAGTAGTATCATGAGGTAGGATGAACCCAATTCCCCTTGTTACCATTGCCTGGGATGATGTAGTTTATTTTGCTATGCTCGTAGACGGGGTTGGTTGAGTGATTCATAAGGGAGATGTGAGAGTCAAGATGATGACTACCCCATGACTTCAAGCTCAAGATGGACTTCAAATTCACTACTGGGTGGAGGACGGTTGATGGGCACCCTGGAGAAACCAGCGGATGGCCGGGATGCATGGAGAAGCGCCATGACATCTTGCGGAAAGCTTCACCCAGCCACGAAGAGACGGATGGATACCCCTTGACCGGAAGCTTACCTGTGCAGCCGCAAGCCATTATGGGCTCTGGCTGGGTTGACCCTAGGCGTGACTCTGGACGGACGGTGCCAGCAGATGTAGAAGAATGGTAGGACATGGATAGGCACCGGCAGTGCCCAGAGAAACTCTACGGAAGACCCTGTTTCGTTCATCCCTTCTTCAAACACCAGGCAGTGCGAGGACATAAAGGAGGGAACGATTCTTGCGGGTAAAGTGCACAAGACTCTGCAGAGTAACAACCTAATCGATTAGCCGTGTCCCCGGTTACAGACAAATGAGCCTCTGGAAATTGGAGTATTTCGGAAATCTCAACACCGAATTTAATAAATTAATTGAGGGGTTATTTAATAATTGGGTATGAGACATTGGTTGGCGGAACCATCTCAATAACAACCAACATTTTTTAGTAATTGCAAGCAAGTCCTTTGTTATAGGGAAAAATTGGCTTTTTCGCAAAAACATAAAACTTAGAGCCCCACAGCCAAATTGCATATAGTGTTAGCATTATTATTGTTGTTCTCTCTATGACTTGCCAGGATATTCAGAATGCCGACCTACACAGCTACAATGTCTTATGTTGCAGAGGAGTTTTCCAACCAGGAGTGAGGCTACGATCCACGCTTGGCGATTGCCCTATGGAGTCGGATGGACTTGCTATTCGTGTACGCTTCCGCAGCTTTATTTAGTTTATTTCTCATGAGTTGGCCTTCGGCTGAATTTATTCTACTGTAATAAAGACTTGATATGAGAATCGTGTAATAAATTCAGGTGTGATTGAACTTTGAATCTTTTCATCAATGTACTGTGTGTGCCAGCATGATCTTGGGATGGTACAGCTACACAGAGACTTGACCGATTTTGGGTCGGGTCGCTACATTATGTAAACACCTTGGTGTACAACCGTGTCAGTAAACAAATGATCTAACACATGATCACACAAGAGGCAGGCGAAAGAAGGCGAACGGAAAAAAGGGCGAACGGAAAAGAGGCGAATAAAACGACAATGGTGAAGTGGGGGAGAGGAAAACGAGAGGCAAATGGAAAATAATTTAATGCGAGAGATAAGAGTTTGTGAAGGGTACTTGGTATGTCTTGGCTTGAGTGTAGATCTCCCCGGCAATGGCGCCAGAAATTGGCAAGTTGATGGGAGATCAAATCGTGACTTGACTTGGCGTAAACCTCCCCGGCAACGGCGCCAGAAATCCTTCTTTCTACCTCTTGAGCATGCGTTGATTTTCCCTTTAAGAGGAAAGGGTGATGCAGCAAAGTAGCGTAAGTATTTCGCTCAGTTTTTGAGAACCAAGGTATCAATCCAGTAGGAGACTACATGCAAGTCACCTAGTACCTACACAAACAAATAAGAACCTTGCAACCAACGCGATAAAGGGGTTGTCAATCCCTTCACGGCCACTTGCAAAAGTGAGATATGATAAAGATAATAAGATAAATATTTTTGGTATTTTTGTTGTATAGATTGGAAAATAAAGAATGCAAAATAAATAGTAAACTAGAATTGTAGATGAGAAACTTATATGATGTAAAGTAGACCCTGGGGCCATAGGTTTCACTAGTGGCTTCTCTCATGATAGCATATATTATGGTGGGTGAACAAATTACTGCCGAGCAATTGATAGAAAATCGCATAGTTATGATGATATCTAGGCATGATCATGAACATAGGCATCACGTCCGTGTCAAGTAGACCGAAACGATTCTGCATCTACTACTATTACGCCACACATCGACTGCTATCCAGCATGCATCTGGAGTATTAAGTTTACAAGAACATAGTAATGCATTAGGCAAGATGACATGATGTAGAGGGATAAACTCAAGCAATATGATATAAACCCCATCTTTTTATCCTCGATGGTAACAATACAATATGTGCCTTGCTGCCCCTGCTGTCACTGGGAAAGGACACCGCAAGATTGAACCCAAAGCTAAGCACTTCTCCCATTGCAAAAAAGATCAATCTAGTAGGCCAAACCAAACTGATAATTCGAAGAGACTTGCAAAGATATCAAATCATGCATATAAGAATTCAGTGAATAATCAAATATTGTTCATAGATAAACTTGATCATAAACCCACAATTCATCGGATCTCGGCAAACACACCGCAAAAAGAATTACATCGAATAGATCTCCAAGAACATCAAGGAGAACTTTATATTGAGATCTAAAGAGAGAGAAGAAGCCATCTAGCTAATAACTATGGACCTGAAGGTCTGTGGTAAACTACTCACACATCATCGGAGAGGCTATAGTGTTGATGTAGAAGCCCTCCGTGATCGAACCCCCCTCCGGCAGATCACCGGAAAAGGTCCCAGATGGGATCTCACGGGTACATAAGGTTGCAGCAGTGGAAAAGTGGTTTCGTGGCTCCCCTCGATGTTTTCAGGGTATAAGCATATATATAGGCGAAGGAAGTAGGTCGGTGAAGCTACGAGGGGGTCCACGAGGGTGGGGGCGCGCCTGCCCCCTGGGCACGCCGCCCTACCTTGTGGCCGCCTCGTTGCTTCCTTGACCTCCACTACAAGTCTCCTGGATTGTGTTTGTTCCAAAAAATATCCTCGTGAAGGTCATTCCTTTTCTGTGAAACACTGAAATAGGCAAAAGGCAGCAACTAGCACTGGGCCTCTGGTTAATGGGTTAGTCCCAAAAATAATATAAAAGTGCATATTAAAGCCCATTAAACATCCAAAACAGATAATATAATAGCATGTAACAATCAAAAATTATAGATACGTTAGAGACATATCAAGGCGGTCCGGGGGCACCCGAGGTGGGCACAACCCACCAGGGAGCGCCTGGGCCTCCTAGCATGCCCTGGTGGGTTGTCCCCTCCTCGGGACTCCCCCCAGGTCCAACCAGGGCCCAACATCTTCCTTCTAGTCCATAAAAAATCTCCGTAAAGTTTCGTGGCATTTGGACTCCGTTTGATATTGATTTTCTACGATGTAAAAAAACATGGCAAAACAACAACTGGCACTTGGCACTATGTTAATAGGTTAGTAACAAAAAATGATATAAAATGACTATAAAATGATTATAAAACATCCAAGATTGATAACAAAACAACATGGAACAATCAAAAATTATAGATACGTTGGAGACGTATCAGATATACTCTTGATGATTTAAAGGGCATTAGTCCCACTCTATGTCAGCACAAAATTAATATCGAACCTGATGCTAAACTAGTTATTGATCACCAACATCGGTTAAATCCGAAGATGAAAGAGGTGGTAAGAACAGAAATATTAAAACTTCTGGAAGCAGGTATAATTTATCATATAGCTGATAGTAGATGGGTAAGCCATGTTCATTGTGTTCCTAAGAAATGAGGTATTACTATTGTTCCTAATGATAAGAATGAACTCATTCCACAAAGAATTGTTACAACCTATAGAATGGTAATTGATTTAAGAAAATTAAATAAAGCAACTAGAAAAGATCATTACCCTTTGCCTTTTATTGATCAAATGATTGAAAGATTATCTAAGCACACACACTTTTTCTTCCTAGATGGATACTCTGGCTTTTCACAAATACCTGTTTCTCGACCTGATCATGAAAAGACCACTTTTACTTGTCCGTTTGGAACCTATTCTTATAGATGTATGCCTTTTGGTTTATGTAATGCACCTGCTACCTTTCAAAGATGTATAACTGCTATATTCTCTGACTTATGTGAAAAGATTGTTGAGGTTTTCATGGATGACTTCTCTGTTTATGGGAAGTCTTTTGATGATTGTTTAAGCAATCTTGATCGAGTTTTGCAGAGATGTGAACAAACAAACCTTGTCTTGAATTTGGAGCAATGCCGCTTTATGGTTAATGAAGGCATTGTCTTGGGTCGTAAAATTTCTGAAAGAGGTATTAAAGTGGATCAAGCTAAGGTTGATGCTATTGAGAAAACGCCATGTCCTAAGGACATCAAAGGTATTTGTAGCTTCCTATGTCATGCTGGTTTCTATAGGAGATTTATTAAAGACTTCTCTAAAATTTCTAGGTCTCTTACTAGTCTCTTGCAGAAGGATATTCCTTTTATTTTTGATGATGATTGTCTTGAAGCCTTTGAAACACTCAAGAAAGCCTTAATTTCTGCACCTATTGTTCAACCACCTGATTGGAACTTGCCTTTTGAAATTATGTGTGATGCTAGTGATTATGCTGTTGGTGCTGTTCTAGGACAAAGATGTTAGAGTATGTAATGGGCCTAATGGGCCCGTTAGTCTTAGGGTTAATTAGAGATAAGAGTCGCTTTCTTAGGGGTCAAGTAAGCCTTGCTTGGGAGTCAAGTAAACCTCTCTATATAAAGAGAGGAGATGTATCAATCTAATCAAGCAAGAATTAAGAAGGAAATCCTTCCATCTTGCCCGGCCGTGGGAAAAAGGCCCCCGGCCGGCCTTCTTGCGCCCTCCTTCTAGCAGCGTCATAACAATTTGGTATCAGCTAGCTTCGGTTCGATCATGTCTTCACCGCCGCCCAACCCGTCTCTTCCACTGTCGGTCACGACCGTCGCCCCGCTCCTGCCCGCGCCGGGATCCTCCGTCGTGCCCGCCCCCGTCGTCCTCACCCCGGAGGTGTCCGGGGTGCTGCGGGACCTAACACAGGCGGTCCAGGAGATCCACCAGTTCTTGGCCGGGTCCTATGGGCCACACCCGGCTGCGCCGCCCATCACCGCCACCGCGCCGCCGTGGCTGCCGTGGCAGCCGCCGCACCAAGCGGCCCCCACCGCGCTCGCCGGGCTGCTGCAGCAGCCGCTGCAGCTGCCATCCATCGCCCCGTCCTGGCTGTCGTGGCAGCCGCTGCACCAGGCGGCCTTCGCCGCACTCGCTGGGCCACTGCAGCTGCCATCCATCGCCACCACCGCCCAGCCCTGGCTGCACTGGCAGCTGCCGCTCCTGCCGACCTCTGCCGCGCCCGGTGCTCCACCGCAGCAGCCGCTGCCCGGTGCGCCACCGCCGCAGCCGCTACCGCAGCCACCGCCGGTTAGCTCCGGCCCCGCATCGACCGCGCTGACGGGAGTCCCGCTCCACCAAGTCCAGTCCCCGCCGTCGCCGTCACCGCTTCCGTCTTGGATCACTACCCGCCACGTGTCGGCGGCGGTGAGGCTGCAGGCTACTGCGCGCGGCCTCCTAGCGCGTCGGCGTGTGCGGGAGATGCGTGGTCTGCAGCTGCCGCTCCTCCAAGTTGCCCTTCACTCCGCAAAGGACCTCGATCTCATCCGCTGCGCCGGGGATCTTGGGCATGCGGTTTCCCCACGGGCAGCGGGCATGCTGTTTTCCCCACGGGCAGCGACCTCCATGTCTGCGACATTGACGGTTGGGGGGGCGCACCCCTCCTCGTCATTCTCCATCGCAAGCCCCCCACTCTTCCCTGTGCGGTGCAGACCAACAGTCGTCCGGCAGGAAGAAGGCATGGTGTCACCGACAACAACGCACCACGTAGCACCACTGCATTCCGTCACCAGGCATCGCAAGGGCACCTCTGCTGGTCACTCTTGCGACCACTTCCAGGTGGCCATACACATGCACTCCTTTTGTCCAGATGGTGTCCATGGGATCCAGGTGGCTGCACACGTGCACGTCCGACATGCGGATGGTATCCACTTTTTGTTAAGAGGTCCAAAATAAATCGTCCCAGTCCATTTCAGGTTGAGAATAATAAAACAAGCCGAGATGTAAAAGGCTTGTTTTTAGGTGTTAGGTTTGGGTTGCGTCGAGTCATGGTTATAAGTTGGTTAGGCTGCAGCTTGAGGACAAGCTGCATGTCCAGGTGGGGTGTAGTGTTAGAGTACGTAATGGGCCTAATGGGCCCGTTAGTCTTAGGGTTAATTAGAGATAAGAGTCGCTTTCTTAGGGGTCAAGTAAGCCTTGCTTGGGAGTCAAGTAAACCTCTCTATATAAAGAGAGGAGATGTATCAATCTAATCAAGCAAGAATTAAGAAGGAAATCCTTCCATCTTGCCCAGCCGTGGGCAAAAGGCCCCCGGCCGGCCTTCTTGCGCCCTCCTTCTAGCAGCGCCATAACAAAAGAGTTGATAAGAAATTGAATGCTATTCATTATGCAAGTAAAACTCTAGACAATGCTCAAATAAATTATGCTACTACTAAAAAAGAATTCTTAGCAGTGGTGTTTGCTTGTGATAAGTTTAGACCTTATATTGTTGATTCCAAAGTAACTGTTCACATAGACCATGCTGCTATTAAATATCTTATGGAAAATAAAGATGCTAAACCTAGACTCATTCGTTGGGTTCTCTTGTTACAAGAATTTGATTTGCATATTATTGATAGAAAAAGAGCTGAGAACCCCATAGCTGATAACTTGTCTAGGCTTGAAAATGTGCTTGATGACCCACTTCCTATTGATCATAGTTTTCCTGATGAGCAATTAGTTGCAATAAATGTTGCTAATGTACTCCTTGGTATGCTCACTATGCTAATTACATTGTTGCTTATTTTCCACCTAGCTTCACATATCAACAAAAGAAAAAATTCTTCTATGATTTAAGACATTACTTTTGGGATGACCCACATCTTTATAAAGAAGGAGTAGATGGTATTATTAGATGTTGTGTACGTGAGAATGAACAGGGACAAATCCCACGGAAATGTCACACCGAGGCTTATGGAGGGCATCATGCTGGAGATACAACTGCTCACAAGGTATTATAGTCTGGATTTTATTGGCCTACTCTCTTCAAGGATGCTCGTATGTATGTCTCATCTTGTGATGAATGTCAAAGAATAGATAATATCGGTAAGCATCAAGAAATGCCTATGAATTATTCACTTGCTGTTGAACCATTTGATGTTTGGGGATTTGATTACATGGGACCTTTTCCTTCCTCTAATGGGTATACACATATTTTGGTTGCTGTTGATTATGTTACTAAATGGGTAGAAGCTATTCCAACTAGTAGTGCTGATCACAACACCTCTATTAAAATGCTTGAGGAAGTTATTTTCCCAAGGTTTGGAGTCCCTAGATATTTAATGACTGATGGTGGTTCACACTTTATTCATGGTGCTTTCCGTAAAATGCTTGCTAAGTATGATGTTAACCATAGAATTGCATCACCCTATCATCCTCAATCTAGTGGTCAAGTTGAACTTAGCAATAGAGAAATAAAATTAATTTTGCAAAATACTATTAATAGGTCCAGGAAGAATTGGTCTAAGAAATTAGATGATGCACTTTGGCCTTATAGAACAACTTATAAAAATCCTATGGGTATGTATCCCTATAAAATGGTTTATGGAAAAGCTTGTCATTTATCCCTTGAGTTAGAACATAAAGCTTATTGGGAAGTTAAAGAACTCAATTATGATTTCAAACTTGCTGGTGAAAAGAGATTATTTGATATAAGCTCATTAGATGAATGGAGAACCCAAGCTTATGAAAATGCAAAGTTATTCAAAGAAAAAGTTAAAGGATGGCATGACAAAATAATCCAAAAGCGGGAGTTTAAAGTTGGAGAATATGTTCTTTTGTACAACTCTCGTTTTAGATTTTTCGCAGGAAAGCTCCTCTCGAAATGGGAAGGCCCCTATGTCATCGAGGAGGTTTACCGGTCTGGAGCCATCAAAATAAATAATTTCGACGGCACTAACCCGAAGGTTGTCAATGGGCAACGAGTAAAGCATTATATCTCAGGTACGCTTATTAATGTTGAAAGTAATATTATCCAAACTTTGACACCTTAGAAACACATAAAAGAGTCCTTCCAGAACACTCCAGAATCATGAAAATAAGGAGGTACGTGATACGGTAAGTAAACGGACTCCTAAAAATCTGCAAAAATATTTTTATTAGTTTTGGAATATTTTAAAATTTTGGAAATAAATAAACTTCCAGGGAGCATCCCCTAGTGGGCACAAGACACCAGGGCGTGCCCAGGTGGGTTGTGCCCACCTGGGACACCTCTCGTACTCCGTTGTTCTACCATATGCTTGTCCTGCAAGAAAAAAACCTATATATACTTCCCGAACCTGTTGATCACCGTATCGTGGAGAAATCCTCTGTTCTCTTTTTCCTTGTTGTTTTCTGTCAGATTCCATCTAACATGGCCTCTTCAAGCTTCTCCAAGGACAAGATTTCTCCTTCATCACCACCATCATCTCCTTCACCACCAAAAGGAGAATTGAGTATTGGGTATGGGCACTCCCCTTGGCTTCCGCCAAGCTTGGGGGAGGTGCCCTGGTATCGTATCATCCCACTATATTTTTGCTTTTACTTATCTTAGTTCATTCTTTTTCTTTGGATGAAAGAAAGTTTAGTTCGATCCTTTCTTATTTGAAAGTTTGCTTAGTTTTAGTTTTATTTCTTATCATAGTAATCGTGTGCAAGTTATGGAATAAAGTCAGTTTTAGTTTTTGCTCTCTTTACTTCCATGTTGCAAATAAAGAAAAGAAATAAAGTAAGAAAAAGAGAAAGGAAATAAATAATGAAAAGATTATATACTAATCCTATGGTAGGTGATGGCACCACATAAGGAAAAGTATATGTAGAAAATTTTATTAGAGATTGACAAACATAGCATTAGTCAATGATACAACTCATGAAAGAATTAATAAGGGAAGAGAAGATTCACATATAGATATACTGTCCTAGAAATCTTTTGTGATTGTGAGCCCTCATCAAAATATTATATGCAAAGAGTCAAAGTTTTTCCCTCTATTCCTTTTATTTTTCTCTTTTGGCAAGCATCATGTGGCGAGGAAAGATCTAGGCACATATGTCCAGTTGAATATAGATAGCATGAGTTATTATTGTTGACATCACCCTTGACGTGAGTATGTTGGGAGGCGAAACTATAAGCCCCTATCTTTCTTTGTGTCCGATTGAAACGTTTTGCTCATGGGTACAAGGTGAGTGTTAGCAATCATAGAAGACTATATGATGGTTGAGTATGTGGACTTGACTAAAGGCTCCGACACGTGACTCTTCCTGAAAAGATGATGAAT
Organism: Triticum urartu; assembly: GCF_003073215.2. Taxonomy (NCBI): domain Eukaryota; kingdom Viridiplantae; phylum Streptophyta; class Magnoliopsida; order Poales; family Poaceae; genus Triticum; species Triticum urartu. Next base: position 263,716,368 of record NC_053028.1, on the reverse strand, counting down.
TATAGTTGCAAATTTGACTGAGAACATAGTTTTTTTTGTTTCTAATAGAGTTTTTGCTTTATACTTCGATTGTGTGATCAACTATTACTTATTCATGATAAGTATATGATAAAAGTCCTACATTTAATTTTGTTGCTGCTATAATAATCAACATGATGCTTCTATGTCCGTATTTTGTTTTTATCGACACCTCTCTCTCAAAGCATGTGGACATGTTTTTCGATTTCGGTTTTCGCTTAAGGACAAGTGAGGTCTAAGCTTGGGGGAGTTGATATGTCCATTTTGCATCATGGTTTCTTACTGTTATTTATAATGTTTTTATCCATAATAATGCTTTTTGGAGTAATTCTAATGCTTTTTCTCTCATAATTTGCAAGGAACACACCAAGAGGGAGAATTCCGGCAGCTAGAAATCTGGACCGAGAAAAGCTACGTTAGGCCACCTATTTTGCACAACTCCAAATGAGCTGAAACTTTACAAAGATTTTTTATGGATTATTTAAGAAATGTTGGAATCAATAAACACCAGAGGGGGCCACCAGGTGGGCACAACCCACCTGGGCGCGCCAGGCCCCCTGGCGCGCCCTGGTGGGTTGTGGCCTCCTCGGCCCACCTCCAGTGCCCATCTTTTGGTATATAAGTAGTTTTGACCTAGAAAAAAATAAGGGGAGGAATTTCGGGACGAAGCGCCACCGCCTCGAGGCGGAACTTGGGCAGGGGCACTTTTGCCCTCCGGCGGAGCGATTCTGCCGGGGGAACTTCCCTCCCGGAGGGGGAAATCATCATCATCATCACCAACAACTCTCCCATCTTGGGGAGGGAAATCTCCATCAACATCTTCACCAGCACCATCTCATCTCAAACCCTAGTTCATCTCTTGTATGCAATCTTGTTACCGGAACTATAGATTGTTGCTAGGGGGTGACTAGTAGTGTTGATTACATCTTGTAGTTGATTACTATATGGTTTATTTGGTGGAAGATTATATGTTCAGATTAAATATGCTATTTAATACCCCTCTGATCTTGAGCATGATTATTATTTGTGAGTAGTTACTTTTGTTCTTGAGGTCACGGGAGAAATCATGTTGCAAGTAATCATGTGAATTTGATATGTGTTCGATGTTTTGATAGTATGTATGTTGTGATTCCCTTAGTGGTGTCATGTGAACATCAACTACATGACACTTCACCATATTTGGGCCTAAGGGAATGCATTGTGGAATAGTAAATAGATGGTGGGTTACGAGAGTGACAGAAACTTAAACCCCAGTTTATGCACTATTCCATAAGGGACCGATTGGATCCTAGAGTTTAATGCTATGGTTTGAATTTATTCTTAATACTTTTCTCGTAGTTGCGGATGCTTGCGGGAGGGTTAATCATAAGTAGGAGGCTTGTTCAAGTAAGAACAACACCTAAGCACGGTCCACCCACATATCAAATTATCAAAGTAGCGAACACAAATCAAACCAACATGATGAAAGTGACTAGATGAAATTCCCGTGTACCCTCAGGAACACTTTGCTTATTATAAGAGACCGTTTTGGCCTGTCATTTTCCTAAAAAGGATTGGGCTACCCTGCTGCATACTTGTCACTATTATCGTTACTTGCTCGTTACAAATTATCTTGCTATCAAACTACTCGTTACTTACAATTTCAGCACTTGCAAACATCACCTTACTAAAAACTACTTGTCATTTCCTTCTGCTCCTTGTTGGGTTCGACACTCTTACTTATCGAAAAGAGCTACAATTGATCCCCTATACTTGTGGGTCATCAGACGTCCATTTGCCAGATTTCATAATCATAAAATGCGGCAACTGCTAACATGATTCAGACAGACTTAAGCATCGCTATGGGTGAGAAAGTCTCATCGTAGTCAACCCCTTGAACTTGTTGAAACCATTTTGCGACAAGTCGAGCTTTGTAGATAGTAACATTACCATCAGGGTCAGTCTTCTTCTTAAATATCCATTTATTCTCTATGGCTTGCCGATCATCAGGCAAGTCAACCAAAGTCCATACTTTGTTCTCATACATGGATCCTATCTTCGTGGCCTCAAGCCATTTTGTGGAATCTGGGCTCATCATCGCTTCCTCATAGTTCGTAGGTTCGTCATGGTCTAGTAACATGACTTTCAGAACAGGATTACCATACCACTCTGGTGCGGAACGTGCTCCGGTTAACCTACGAGGTTCGGTAGTAACATGATCCGAAGTTTCATGACCATTATCATTAGCTTCCTCTCTAGTTGGTGTAGGCATCACGGGAACGGTACAATTCGAGAGAAGGTACAATTACCTCATCAAGTTCTACTTTCCTCCCACTGACTTCTTTTGAGAGAAACTCCTTCTCCAGAAAGGATTCATTCTTAGCAACAAAAGTCTTGCCTTCGGATCTGTGATAGAAGGTGTACCCAACAGTTTCTTTTGGGTATCCTATGAAGACGCACTTCTCCGATTTGGGTTCGAGCTTATCAGGCCGAAGCTTTTCCACATAAGCATCACAACCCCAAACTTTAAGAAACGACAACTTAGCTTTCTTGCCAAACCACATTTCATATGGTGTCGTCTCAACGTATTTAGACGGTGCCCTATTTAAAGTGAATACAGATGTCTCTAATGCATAATCCCAAAATGTGTTGGGGAACGCAGTATTTCAAAAAAATCCTACGATCATGCAAGATCTATCTAGGACATGCATAACAACGAGAGGGGAGAGTGTGTCTACGTACCCTCGTAGACCAAAAGCGGAAGAGTTTAGTAATGCGGTTGATGTAGTCGAACGTCTTTGCGATCCAACCGATCCAAGTACCGAACACACGACACCTCCGCGTTCAGCACACGTTCAGCTCGATGACGTCCCTCGGTCTCTTGATCCAGTTGAGGCCAAAGGAGAGTTCCGTCAGCACGACGGCATGGCGACGGTGATGATGAAGTTACCGGCGCAGGGCTTCGCCTAAGCACTACGATGATATGATCGAGATGTGTAACTGTGGAGGGGGCACCACACATGGCTAAGACAAATCTTGGAGTGCCTTGGGGTGCCCCCTGCCCACGTATATAAAGGAGGGAGGAGGAGGAGGCCGGCCTAGGAGGGGTGCACCTATGGGGGGAGTCCAACTAGGATTCCCAATCCTAGTTGGAGTCCCCTTGATAACCCACAAGTATAGGGGATCGCAATAGTTTTTGAGGGTAGAGTATTCAACCCAAATTTATTGATTCGACCCAAGGGGAGCCAAACAATATTCTCAAGTATTAGCAGCTGAGTTGTCAATTCAACCACACCTGGAAACTTAATATCTGCAACAAGGTATTTAGTAGCAAAGTAATATGATAGTAGTAGTAACGGTGGAAAAAGGTAACGGTAGAAAAAGTAATATTTTTGGGTTTTCTAGTGATTGTAACAATAGCAACAGAAAAGTAAATAAGCGAAGAAAAATATATGGAAAGCTTGTAGGCATTGGATCGGTGATGGAGAATTATGCCGGATGCGATCGATCATGTAACAGTCATGACCTAGGGTGACACAGAACTAGCTCCAGTTCATCAATGTAATGTAGGCATATATTCCGAATATAGTCATACGTGCTTATGGAAAAGAACTTGCATGACATCTTTTGTCCTACCCTCCCGTGGCAGCGGGGTCCTATTGAAACTAAGGGATATTAATGCCTCCTTTTAATAGAGTACCGGACCATAACATTAACACATAGTGAGTAAATGAACTCCTCAAACTACGGTCATCACCGTTAAGTATCCCGATTATTGTCACTTCGGGGTTAACGGATCATAACAAATACTAGGTGACTATAGACTTGAAAGATAGGATCAAGAACTCTCATATATTGATGAAACATAATAGGTTTAGATCTGAAATCATGGCACTCGGGCCCTAGTGACAAGCATTAAGCATAGCAAAGTCATAGCAACATCAATCTCGGAACATAGTGGATACTAGGGATCAAACCCTAACAAAACTAACTCGATTACATGATAAATCTCATCTAACCCATCACCGTCCAGCAAGCCTACGATGGAATTACTCACGCACGACGGTGAGCATCATGAAATTGGTGATGGAGGAAGGTTGATGATGACGATGGTGACGGATTCCCCTCTCCAGAGCCCCGAACGGACTCCAGATCAGCCCTCCAGAGAGAGTTTAGGGCTTGGCGGCGGCTTCGTATTGTAAAACGCGATTAATCCTTCTCTTTGATTTTTTTCTCCCCGAAAGTGAATATATGGAGTCAAGGTTAAGGTCGGTGGAGCGTCAGGGGGCCCATGAGGCAGGGGGCGCGCCCAGGGGGTTGGGCGCGCCCCCACCCTCGTGGACAGGTGGTGGGCCCCCTAATGTGGATCTTTCTTCAAGTATTTTTTATATATTCCAAAATAATTCTCCGTTGATTTTCAGGTCATTCCAAGAACTTTTATTTCTGCACAAAAATAACACCATGGCAATTCTTCTAAAAACAGCGTCAGTCCGGGTTAGTTCCATTCAAATCATGCAAGTTAGAGTCCAAAACAAGGGAAAAGTGTTTGGAAAAGTAGATACGACGGAGACGTATCAACTCCCCCAAGCTTAAACCTTTGCTTGTCCTCAAGCATTTCAGTTGATAAACTGAAAGTGATAAAGAAAAACTTTTACAAACTCTATTTGCTCTTGTTGTTGTAAATATGAAAGCCAGCATTCAAGTTTTCAGCAAAGATTATGAACTAACCATATTCACGATAACACTTAGGTCATGTTTACTCATATCAATGGCATAATCAACTAGCGAGCAATAATAATAAATCTCTGATGACAACACTTTCTCAAAATAATCATGATATGATATGATATGACAAGATGGTATCTCGCTAGCCCTTTCTGAGACCGCAAAACATAAATGCAGAGCACCTTTAAAGATCAAGGACTGACTAGACATTGTAATTCATGGTAAAAGAGATCCAGTCAAGTCATACTCAATATAAACTAACAGTAATGGATGCAAATGACAGCGGTGCTCTCCAACTGGTGCTTTTTAATAAGAGGATGATGACTCAACATAAAAGTAAATAGATAGGCCCTTCGCAGAGGGAAGCAGGGATTTGTAGAGGTGCTAGAGCTCAGTTTTGAAATAGATATGAATAATATTTTGAGCGGTATACTTTCATTGTCAACATAACAACCGAGAGATCTCGATATCTTCCATGCTACACACATTATAGGCGGTTCCCAAACAGAATGGTAAAGTTTATACTCCCCCTCCACCAACAAGCATCAATCCATGGCTTGCTCGAAACAACGAGTGCCTCCAACTAACAAGAGTCCCGGGGGAGTTTTGTTTGCAGTTATTTTGATTTGATTTGCATAAAGCATGGGACTGGGCATCCCGGTGACCAGCCCTTTTCTCGTGAGTGAGGAGCGGAGTCCACTCCTCTTGAGAATAACCCGCCTAGCATGGAAGATATAGACAGCCCTAGTTGATACATGAGCTATTCGAGCATACAAAACAGAATGTTTATTTGAAGGTTCAGAGTTTGGCACATACAAATTTACTTGGAACGACAGGTAGATACCGTATATAGGTAGGTATGGTGGACTCATATGGAACAACTTTGGGGTTTATGGAATTGGACGCACAAGCAGTATTCCCGCTTAGTACAAGTGAAGTCTAGAAAAAGACTGGGAAGCGACCAGCTAGAGAGCGACAACAGTCATGAACATGCATTAAAATTAATCAACACCGAATGCAAGCATGAGTAGGATATAATGCACCATGAACATAAATATCGTAGAGGCTATGTTGATTTTGTTTCAACTACATGGATGAACATGTGCCAAGTCAAGCCACTCGAATCGTTCAAAAGAGGATACCACCCTATCATACCACATCACAACCATTTTAATAGCACATTGGCACGCAAGGTAAACCAGTATAAGCTCCTAGCTAATTAAGCATGGCATAAGCAACTACAATCTCTAATTGTCATTGCAAACATGTTTATTCATAATAGGTTGAATCAGGAACGATGAACTAATCATATTGACAAAAACAAGAGATGTCGAGTTCATACTAGCTTTTCTTATCTCAATAAGTTCCTCATATAATCATCATTATTGCCTTTCACTTGCACGACCGAATAGTGTGGATAGTAATAATAGTGCACGTGCATTGGACTAAGCTGGAATCTGCAAGCATTCAATTCAAGAGAGAAGACAAGGTAACATGGGCTCTTTGTTAGATCAACAATAATGCATATAAGAGCCACTCAACATTTTCATTATGGTCTTCTCCTCTCGACCCCCAAAGGGAAGAAAAGAAACAAAACTATTTACACGGGAAAGCTCCCAACAAGCAAAAGAAGAACGAGAAATCTTTTTGGGTTTTCTTTTTAATTACTACTACAGGCATGGAAAGTAAACTAACTAAAAGCTACAAGTAATTTTTTTGTTTTTCTTAAGGTTTATCAAACACACAAGAAGAAAGCATAAGAAGGAAATAAACTAGCATGGATGTTACAATGAAAAAGTATGAGCACCGACAACTAGCATGAGTGTGTGAACATGAATGTAATGTCGGTGAGAAATACGTACTCCCCCAAGCTTAGGCTTTTGGCCTAAGTTGGTCTATGGCCACGGCTGGCCTGGCGGATATCCAAAGTTGTAGCTGGGGTCGTATTGAGATGCAGCGATAATTGCCTGATGAGTTGCCGCTTGGAGGCAAGCTGTCTCCGCCTCCTCTCGTACTCGGTCGCCTCCTCCCTAGTTATAAAATATCTCCCTTTTGCCTAAAAGTCAAAGAAAGTAGGAGCAGGGAGAGCGACGTAATAGGTGTGTCGTCTATCAAAGATTAGTCGGTACTGGAGGAACTGATCGTTCCTCTCAACAAACTAATGACGGACCATAGCATCATAATCTAGATAAGAAGGAGGCAACTCAATATCATGTCCACATATGGGTATCTCAAGAAAGTTAGCTATACGTGTTGCATAAATTCCACCAAAGAAATCTCCATGAATACGATTACTATGCAACCTACATGCAACGATAGCCCCCAAATTGTATTGTTTATCTCCTAAAATAGCGCTTCTGAGAACGCTAAGATCAGGCACACACATATGACATGCTTCATCTTTACCATTTATGCATCTACCTATGAAGAGAGCAAAATAATGTATAGCAGGAAAATGAATGCTCCCTATGGTGGCTTGTGTTACATCTCTAGATTCCCCCACTGTAATACTAGCAAGAAAATATCTAAATTCAGATTTGCGAGGTTCACTAACATCACCCCACTGTGGGATTTTACAAGCAGTATTAAAATCTTCTAAGTCCATGGTATAAGATTTATCATAAAGACCAAACAAGACAATTTGAGAATTGCGTGATGATGAGAATTTAAACCTTCTCACAAATGAATCAGTTAAATAGAGGTATTGACGGCACTTATCTTCCTCGAAGCTCTCCAGATCAGCATTACGCACATATGCATCAAATTCCTCTTTAATTCCTGCTCGGATCTGTTGGAAATATGCCCTAGAGGCAATAATAAATTGGTAATTATTATATTTCCTTATTCATGATAATCGTTTATTATCCATGCTAGAATTGTATTGATAGGAAACTCAGATACATGTGTGGATACATAGACAACACCATGTCCCTAGTAAGCCTCTAGTTGACTACCTCGTTGATCAATAGATGGTTACGGTTTCCTAACCATGGACATTGGATGTCGTTGATAACGGGATCACATCATTAGGAGAATGATGTGATGGACAAGACCCAATCCTAAGCCTAGCACAAAGATCGTGTAGTTCGTATGCTAAAGCTTTTCTAATGTCAAGTATCATTTCCTTAGACCATGAGATTGTACAACTCCCGGATACCGTAGGAGTGCTTTGGGTGTGCCAAACGTCACAACGTAACTGGGTGGCTATAAAGGTACACTACAGGTATCTCCGAAAGTGTCTGTTGGGTTGGCACGAATCGAGACTGGGATTTGTCACTCCGTGTAAACGGAGAGGTATCTCTGGGCCCACTCGGTAGGACATCATCATAATGTGCACAATGTGATCAAGGAGTTGATCACGGGATGATGTGTTACGGAATGAGTAAAGAGACTTGCCGGTAACGAGATTGAACAAGGTATCGGGATACCGACGATCAAATCTCGGGCAAGTATCGTACCGATAGACAAAGGGAATTGTATTCGGGATTGATTAAATCCTTGACATCGTGGTTCATCTGATGAGATCATCGTGGAGCATGTGGGAGCCAACACGGGTATCCAGATCCCGCTGTTGGTTATTGACCGGAGAGTTGTCTCGGCCATGTCTGCATGACTCCCGAACCCGTAGGGTCTACACACTTAAGGTTCGATGACGCTAGGGTTATAGGGAATAGATATACGCGGTTACCGAATGTTGTTCGGAGTCCCGGATGAGATCCCGGACATCACGAGGAGTTCCGGAATGGTCTGGAGGTAAAGATTTATATATGGGAAGTCATCATACGGTCACCGGAATAATTCGGGGGTTACCGGTATTGTACCGGGACCACTTGAGGGGTTCCGGGGTCCACCGGGAGGGTCCACCTGCCCCGGAGGGCCCTATGGGCTGTGTGTGGAGAGGGACCAGCCCCTTAGTGGGCTGGGCGCCTCCCCCCTAGGGCCCATGCGCCTAGGGTTTGGGGGAACCCTAAAGGGGGGGCGCCCCCTTGCCTTGGGGGGCAAGGCAACCCCCCTGGCCGCCGCCCCCTCCTCAGATTGGATCTGAGGGGGCCGGCCCCCCTCTCCCTTGCCCCTATATATATGTGGGGGGTGGGGGGGGGGGGTAGCCGCACCCAAGTTCTGGCGCAGCCCTCCCCCTCTCCCAAGTCCTCCTCTTCTCCCGCGGTGCTTGGCAAAGCCCTGCAGGATTGCCACGCTCCTCCTTCACCACCACACCGTCGTGCTGCTGCTGGATGGAGTCTTCCCCAAACCTCTCCTTCTCCCCTTGCTGGATCAATGCGCAGGAGACGTCACCGGTTGCACGTGTGTTGAACACGGAGGCGCCGTGGTTCGACGCTTAGATCGGAATCAACCGTGATCTAAATCGCTACGAGTACGACTCCTTCATCCGCGTTCTTGCAACGCTTCCGCTTAGCGATCTACAAGGGTATGTAGATGCACTCTCCTTCCCCTCATTGCTAGATTACTCCATAGATTGATCTTGGTGATGCGTAGAAAATTTTAAATTTCTGCTAGGATCCCCAACAGTGGCATCATGAGCTAGGTCTATGTGTAGTTTCTATGCACGAGTAGAACACAAGTTGTTGTGGGCGTCGATTTTGTCAATTTACTTGCCGTTACTAGTCTTATCTTGATTCGGCGGCATCGTGGGATGAAGCGGCCCAGACCGACCTTAGACGTACTCTTATGTGAGACTGGTTCCACCGACTGACATGCACTAGTTGCATAAGGTGGCTAGCGGGTGTCTGTCTCTCCCACTTTAGTCGGATCGGATTCGATGAAAAGGGTCCTTATGAAGGGTAAATAGAAATTGGCATATCACGTTGTGGTTTTGGCGTAGGTAAGAAACGTTCTTGCTAGAAACCTATAGCAGCCACGTAAAAACTTGCAACAACAATTAGAGGACGTCTAACTTGTTTTTGCAGCATATGCCTTGTGATGTGATATGGCCAAAAGGATGTGATGAATGATATATGTGATGTATGAGATTGATCATGTTCTTGTAATAGGAATCACGACTTGCATGTCAATTAGTATGACAACTGGCAGGAGCCATAGGAGTTGTCTTAATTTATTTATGACCTGTGTGTCAACATAAACGTTATGTAATTACTTTACTTTATTGCTAAAGCGTTAGGCATAGTAGTAGAAGTAATAGATGACGAGACAACTTCAAGAAGACACGATGATGGAGATCATGGTGTCATGCCGGTGACAACGATGATCATGGAGCCCCGAAGATGGAGGTCAAAAGGAGCAAAATGATATTGGCCATATCATGTCACTATTTGATTGCATGTGATGTTTATCATGTTTTACATCTTATTTGCTTAGAACGACGGTAGCTTAAATAAGATGATCCCTCACTAAAATTTCAAGAAAAGTGTTCCCCCTAACTGTGCACCATTGCAAAGGTTTGTTGTTTCGAAGCACCACGTGATAATTGGGTGTGATAGATTCTAACATTCGAATACAATGGGTGTTGACGAGCCTAGCATGTACAGACATGGCCTCGGGACACATGCGAAACACTTAGGTTGACTTGACGATCCTAGCATGTACAGACATGGCCTCGGGACACATGCGAAACACTTAGGTTGACTTGACGAGCCTAGCATGTACAGACATGGCCTCGGGACACATGCGAAACACTTAGGTTGACTTGACGAGCCTAGCATGTACAGACATGGCCTCGGAACACGGAAGACCGAAAGGTCGAACATGAGTCGTATAGAAGATACGATCAACATGAGATGTTCACCGTTGATGACTAGTCCGTCTCACGTGATGACCGGACACGGCCTAGTCGATTCAGATCATGTTTCACTTAGATGACTAGAGGGATGTCTATCCGAGTGGGAGTTCATTAAATAATTTGATTAGATGAACTCAATTATCATGAACATAGTCTAAATTGTCTTTGCAAATAGGTTGTAGATAAATAGCTCACGTTGTAGCTCCCTGTTTCAATACGTTCCTAGAGAAAGATTAAGTTGAAAGATATTGTAAGCAATGATGCGGACTAGGTCCGTAGTCCGAGGAGTGTCCTCACTGCTACACAGAAGGCTTACGTCTTTGATGCACCGCTCAATGTGAAAACCCCTACAACGTCGTCTGTGGGTGTTGTGAACACCTGACAGACACATCCTGATGACTACTTGATAGTTTAGTGCACCATACTTTACGGCTTAGAATCGGGATTCCAATGACGTTTTGAATGCCATAGAACATATGAGATGTTCCAAGAGCTGAAATTGGGATTTCAGGCTCATGCCCGTGTTGAGAGGTGTGAGACCTCTGGCAAGTTCTTTGCCAACAAGATGGAGGAGAATAGCTCAGCTAGTGAGCATGTGCTCAGAATGTCTGGGTGCTACAATCACTTAAATCAAGTGGGAGTTAAACTTCCAGATAAGATAGTGATTGATAGAGTTCTCTAGCCACTATCACTAAGCTACTAGATCTTCGTGATGAACTATGACATGCAAGGGATGGAGTTGATCCCGGAGCTGTTCGCGGTGCTTAAGACCGCAAAAGGTAGAAATCGAAGAAGGAGCATCAAGTGTTGATGGTTTAACAAGACCACTGGTTTCAAGAAGGGCAAGGGCTAGAAGGGAAACTTCATGGATGGCAAACCAGTTGCCGCTCCAGTGAAGGAACCCAAGGTTGAACCCAAACCTGAGACTGAGTGCTTCTATTGTAAGGGGAACAGTCACTGGTAGCGGAATTACCCCAAATGCATGGTAGATAAGAAGGCTGGCAACTTCAACAAAGTATATACGTGTTATTAATGTGTACCTCACTAGTACTCCTGGTAGCACCTGGGTATTGGATATCGGTTCAGTTGCTATTATTAGTGACTTGAAGCAAAAGCTACGGACTAAACGTAGACTGGCTAAGGGCGAGGTGACGATGTGTGTTGGAAGTGTTTCCAAAGTTGATGAGATCACCATCGCACGCTCCATCTGCCTTCGGGATTAGTATTGAACCTAGATAAATGTTATTAGGTGTCTACATTGAGCATGAATATGATTAGATCATGTTCATTGCAATACAATTATTCATTTAAGTTAGAGAATAATGGTTATTCTGTTTACATGAATAATACCTTTCATGGTCATGCACCCTATGTGAATGGTTCATTGAATCTCGGTCGTGGTAATACACATGTTCACGCCAAAAGATGTAGAGTTAATAATGATAGTACCACTTTCTCGTGGCACTGCCTCTTAGGTCATATTGGCGTAAGATGCATGAAGAAACTCCATGTCGATGGATGTTTGGAGTCACTTGATTTTTGAATCACTTGACACATGCGAGCCGTGCCTCATGGGCAGGATGACTAAGACCCCGTTTTCAGGTACAATGAAACGGGCAAGTGACTTGTTGGAAATCATGCATGCTGATGCGTGTGATCCAATGAGAATTGAAGCGTGCGGTGGATATCGCTATTTTCTCATCTTCACTGACGATTTGGGTAGATATAGGTATATCTACTTAATGAAGCACAAGTCTGAAACGTTTGAAAAGTTCAAGTGATTTCAGAGTGAAGTTAAGAATCATCATAACAATAAGATCATGTTCCTACGATCTGATCAAAAGGGGATTTTCTGAGTTATGAGTTTGGCAATCACTTAAGACATTGTGGAATTGTTTCACAGTTGAAGCCACCTGGAACACCACAAGGTAATGGTGTATCCGGACATCGTAATCGAACCCTATGAGATATGGTGCGATCTACGATGTCTCTTACCAATCTACCGTTTTCATTTTGAGGTTATGCGTTAGAGACAGCTGCATTCACTTTAGATAGGACACCATCTAAGTCCGTTGAGACGACGTCATATGAACATTGGTTTGGCAAGAAACCAAAGTTGTCATTTCTTAATGTTTGGGGATGCGATGCTTAAGGCTTCAGCCGGAGAAGCTCGAACCCAAAAGCGGACAAACACATCTTCATAGGATACCCAAAGGTGACAGTTGGGCATACCTTCTATCTCAGATCCGAGGGCAAATTGTTTGTCTCTTAGAACAGGTCCTTTCTCGAGAAGGAGTTTCTCTCGAAAGAATTGAGTGGGAGGAAGATAGAACTTGATGAGGTTGTCGAACCTTTATTTCAACCAGAGAGTGATGCAACACAGAAAGATGTTTTCTGTGGCGCCTACATCTGTTGAAGAGGAAGTTAATGATAGTGATCATGAAGCTTCGAATCAAGTTGCTATCGAACCTCATAGGTCGACAAGGATATGTACTGCTCCTGAGTGGTACGGTAATCCTGTCTTAGATATCATGTTATTAGACAACAATGAACCTACGAGCTATGGAGAAGCGATGGTGGGCCCGTATTCTGCAAATGGTTGGAAGCCATGAAATCCGAGATAGGATCCATGGACTTTGGTGGACTTGCCTGATGATCGGCAAGCCATTGAGATAAATGGATCTTTAAGAAGAAGGCAGACGTGGGCGGTAATTTTACGGTCTATGAAGCTCGACTTGTGGGAAAGAGTCTTTTCACAAGTTCAAGGAGTTGACTACGATGAGAATTTCTCACCCGTAGCGATGCTTAAGTCCGTCGGAATCATGTTAGCATTAGCTATATTTTTCGATTATGAAATCTTACAGATGGATGTCAAAATAAGTTTTCTTACCAGTTTTCGTAAGAAAAGTTGTATGTGATACAATAAAAGGTTTTGTCGATCCTAAGGATGCTAAAAGGTATGCTGGCTCCAGCAATCCTTCTATGGACTAGAGCAAGCATCTCGGAATCGGAATATATGTTTTGATGGAGTGATCAAAGCTTTTAGGTTTATACAATGTTTACTAGAAACTTGTATTTACAAGAAAGTGAGTGGGAGCACTACAACATTTCTGATAAGTATATGTGGATGACATATTGTTGATTCGAAATGATGTAGAATTTCTGGAAAGCATAAACAGTTGTTTGAAGAGTGTTTTTCAAAGGAAGACCTGGATAAAGCTGCTTACATATTGGGCATCAAGATCTATAGAGATAGATCAAAACACCTGATGATACTTTCAAAGAATGCACACCTTGACATGTTTTTGAAGGAGTCAAAGAAGGGGGTTTTACCTGAGTTGTAAGGTGTGAAGTTGAGTAAGACTCAAAGATTGACCACGGAAGAAGAAAGAGGAAGGACGAAGGTCGTCCCCTATGCTCTTGTCATAGGCTTTATACGGTATGCCATGCTTAGTACCGCACCTGATGTGTGCCTTGCCACATGTCTGACAAGAGGGTACAAAGGTGATCTAGGAGTAGATCACCAGATAGCGGTCAAAATTGTCCTTAGAGGAATAAGGAAATGTTTCTCAGTTATGGAGGTGATAAAGAGTTCGATGTAAAGAGTTACGTCGATGCAAGCTTAACACCTATCCGGATAGCTCTGAGTAGAGATACTGGATACGTATAATGGAGCAACAATTTGGAATAGCTCCAAGTGGAATGTGGTAGCAGCATCTACAATATGACATAAATTTTTGCAAAATACATAGGATCTGAATATGGCAAGACCCGTTGACTACAACCTCTCTCACAAGCATAACATGATCAAACCCAGAACTCTTTGAGTGTTAATCACATAGTGATGTGAACTTGATCATTGAGTCTAGTAGACTCTTGGATATTGGTCACATGGCGATGTGACCTGTGAGTGTTACTCACATGGCGATGTGAACTAGATTATTGACTCTAGTGCAAGTGGGAGACTGTTGGAAATATGCCCTAGAGGCAATAATAAATTGGTTATTATTATATTTCCTCGTTCATGATAATCGTTTATTATCCATGCTAGAATTGTATTGATAGGAAACTCAGATACATGTGTGGATACATAGACAACACCATGTCCCTAGTAAGCCTCTAGTTGACTAGCTCGTTGATCAATAGATGGTTATGGTTTCCTAACCATGGACATTGGATGTCGTTGATAACGGGATAACATCATTAGGAGAATGATGTGATGGACAAGACCCAATCCTAAGCCTAGCACAAAGATCGTGTAGTTCGTATGCTAAAGCTTTTCTAATGTCAAGTATCATTTCCTTAGACCATGAGATTGTGCAACTCCCGGATACCGTATGAGTGCTTTTGGTGTGCCAAACGTCACAACATAACTGGGTGGCTATAAAGGTACACTACAGGTATCTCCGAAAGTGTCTGTTGGGTTGGCATGAATCGAGACTGGGATTTGTCACTCCGTGTAAACGGAGAGGTATGTCTGGGCCCACTCGGTAGGACATCATCATAATGTGCACAATGTGATCAAGGAGTTGATCACGGGATGATGTGTTACGGAACGAGTAAAGAGACTTGCCGGTAATGAGATTGAACAAGGTATCGGGATACCGACGATCGAATCTCGGGCAAGTATCATACCGATAGACAAAGGGAATTGTATACGGGATTGATTAAATCCTTGACATCGTGGTTCATCCGATGAGATCATCGTGGAGCATGTGGGAGCCAACATGGGTATCCAGATCCCGCTGTTGGTTATTGACCAGAGAGTTGTCTCGGCCATGTCTGCATGACTCCCGAACCCGTAGGGTCTACACACTTAAGGTTCGATGACGCTAGGGTTATAGGGAATAGATATACGTGGTTACCGAATGTTGTTCGAAGTCCCGGATGAGATCCCAGACGTCACGAGGAGTTCCGAAATGGTCCGGAGGCAAAGATTTATATATGGGAAGTCATCATACGGTCATCGGAATAATTCGGGGGTTACCGGTATTGTACCGGGACCACTAGAGGGGTTCCGGGGGTCCAACGGGAGGGTCCACCTGCCCCGGAGGGCCCTATGGGCTGTGTGTGGAGAGGGACCAGCCCCTTAGTGGGCTGGGCGCCTCCCCCCTAGGGCCCATGCGCCTAGGGTTTGGGGGAACCCTAAAGGGGGGGCGCCCCTTGCCTTGGGGGGCAAGGCAACCCCCCTGGCCGCCGCCCCCTCCTCAGATTGGATCTGAGGGGGCCGCCCCCCCTCTCCCTTGCCCCTATATATATGTGGGGGGTGGGAGGGCAGCCGCACCCAAGTTCTGGCGCAGCCCTCCCCCTCTCCCAAGTCCTCCTCTTCTCCCGCGGTGCTTGGCGAAGCCCTGCAGGATTGCCACGCTCCTCCTTCACCACCATGCCGCCGTGCTGCTGCTGGATGGAGTCTTCCCCAAACTTCTCCTTCTCCGCTTGCTGGATCAAGGCGTAGGAGACGTCACCGGGCTGCACATGTGTTGAACGCGGAGGCGCCGTGGTTCGGCGCTTAGATCGGAATCAACCGCGATCTGAATCGCTACGAGTACGACTCCTTCATCCGCGTTCTTGCAACGCTTCCGCTTAGCGATCTACAAGGGTATGTAGATGCACTCTCCTTCCCCTCGTTGCTAGATTACTCCATAGATTGATCTTGGTGATGTGTAGAAAATTTTAAATTTCTGCTACGATCCCCAACAGGATCATGAAATCCTCTAACAGTCATTCACAAGGCCGCACTTGAGCATCTCTTGGTGGTTCCTCGTCCGCATCGCGTATTGCGGGCCTGGGTCCTTGCTTCCTTGAAGAACCACCTTGGTACATTTTCCTAAACATATTTCTTCCTTTGAAAAATTTCTGAAATTTTTAGTAACTTCAAAATAAAAGTGAACCAAACTCAACAATATTGATAGCAACTACTCCTACAAGTGCCTAGAGGCGATATCATGCATTAAAACTACTTTTGACCACATAAATTTGACATGCAAGCTCAAGAACAGGGTCACCTAAGCAGAAAAAAATATGCAATGAATAAAGCACTAGAGAAAAAACTAATTGGACCATTGGAGGAGTCACATACCAAAGAACAACCCCCAAAGCAGTTTTGTGAATGGAGCTTTGAGAAAGGAGATCAAAAATGGCAGCAAGATGAGCTTGAACTCGGGTTTGAGCTGGTTGGTGATTTTTGTGGAAGGAAGAAGGAGTGTGTGGTAGCTGGAATAAGTGGAGAGGAGCCACCATGGGCCCACGAGGCAGGGGGCGCGCCCAGGGGGTGTGTGCACCCTGGACCCTCATGGCTAGGTGCTTGCTCCCCCTGTTGTGTTCTCAGTGCCAGATATTCTCAAATATTCTAGAAAAAATCATATTTAATTTTCAGGGCATTTGGAGAACTTTTATTTTCGGGGTGTTTTTATTACATGGATAACTCACAAAACAGACATAATATACTATTTTTGCTTTATTTAATATAAATAACAGAAAGTAAAAAGAGGGTACAAAGAGTTGTGTTTTCAAACTTCATCCATCTCATGCTCATCAAAAGGAATCCACTAACAAGGTTGATCATGTCTTGTTAACAAACTCATTCCGAATAACATGGAACCGGAGAAATTTCGAATAACACTATGTTACCTCAACGGGGATATGCATGTCCCCAACAATAAGAATATCATATTTCTTCTTGACAGTAGGAAGAGGAAATTCAAAACCTCCAATAGTAATAGTTGGAATTTTTCCAATAGAATTGATACTGTGGACTTGAGGTTGTTTCCTCGGAAAGTGTACCGTATGCTCATTACCATTAACATGAAAAGTGACATTGCCTTTGGTGCAATCAATAACAGCCCCTGCAGTATTCAAAAAGGGTCCTCCAAGAATAATAACATACTATCGTCCTCGGGAATATCAAGAATAAAAAAGACCGTTAAAATAGTAACGTTTGCAACCACAATAGGCACATCCTCACAAATGTATAGCAGTTGATTTATCAGCCATTTGCAAAGATATTTCAGTACGTGTCAACTTATTCAATTCAAGTCTATGATATAAAGAGAGAGGCATAACACTAACACCGGCTCCAAGATCACATAAAGCAGTTTTAACATAGTTTCTTTTAATGGAACATGGTATAGTTGGTACTCTGGGATCTCCAAGTTTCTTTGGTATTCCACCCTTAAAGGTATAATTAGCAAGCATGGTGGAAATTTCAGCTTCCGGTATCTTTATTTTATTAGTAACAATATCCTTCATGTACTTAGCATAAGGATTCATTTTAAGCATATCAGTCAAACGCATACGCAAAAAATATAGGTCTAATCATTTCAGCAAAGCACTCAAAATCCTCATCATCCTGTTTCTTGGATGGCTTAGGAGGAAAAGGCATGGGTTTCTGAACCCATGGTTCTCTTTCCTTGCCGTGCCTCCTAGCAACAAAGTCTCTCTTATCATAACGTTGATTCTTTGATTGTGGGTTATCAAGATCAACAGCAGGTTCAATCGCTACATCATTGTCATTACTAGGTTGAGCATCAATATGAACATCATCATTAACGTCCATGTTCATTACCAGCTTGTTTTTCAGCATCAAAAATAGAAATATCATTGGGATTCTCAGGAGTGTCTACAACAGGTTCACTAGAAGCATGCAAAGTCCTATCATTTTTCTTTTTCTTCCTTTTAGAAGGACTAGGTGCATCAATATTAATTCTCTAAGAATCTTACTCAATTCTCTTAGGGTGGCCCTCAGGATACAAAGGCTCCTGAGTCACTTTACCTCCTCTAGTTGCAACTCTAATAGCAAAGTCATTATTTTTACTATTAAATTCATTGAGCAAATCATTCTGAGCTTTAAGTACTTGTTCTACTTGAGTGGTAACCATAGAAGCATGTTTACTAAGAAGTTTAAGTTCACCTTTAACATTAGCCATATAATCACTCAAGTGTCCAATCATATAAGCATTGTGTTTCAATTGTCTACCAACATAAGCATTAAAATCTTCTTGCTTAACCATAAAGTTATCAAATTCATCCAAACATTGGCTAGCAAACTTAGCAGGAGGGATTTCAGTTTTATCATATCTATAGAGAGAATTTACCTTTACTGCCTGTGTCAGGTTATCAAGACTGTGTGTTTCTTCAATAGGTGATGAATTAATACCATGTATTTCTTCAACAGGATGTAAATTCTTAACATCTTCAGCTTTTATACCTTTTTCTTTCATTATTTCTTTGCCTCTTGCATATCTTCAGGACTGAGAAATAGAATACCCCTTTTCTTCGGAGTTGGCTTAGGAGTTGGTTCAGGAAGTGTCCAATTATTTTCATTGGTCAACATATTATTCAATAGAATTTTAGCTTGATCAACAGTTCTTTCCCTGAAAACACAACTAGCACAACTATCCAGGTGATCTCTGGAAGCATCGGTTAGTCCATTATAAAAGATATCAAGCATTCATTCTTCTTGAGAGGATGATTAGGCAAAGCATCAAGTAATTGGAGAAGCCTCCCCCAAGCTTGTGGGAGACTCTCTTCTTAATTTGCACAAAATTATATATCTCCCTTAAAGAAGATTCTTTCTTATGAGCGGGGAAATATTTAGCAGAGAAGTAGTAAATCATATCCTGGGGACTACGCACACAACCAGGATCAAGAGAATTAAACCATATCTTAGCATCACCCTTTAATGAGAACAGAAATAATTTAAGGATATAATAGTAGCGAGTTTTCTCATCATTAGTGAATAGGGTAGCTATATCATTTAATTTAGTAAGATGTGCCACAATAGCTTCAGATTCATAGCCATAGAAAGGATCAGATTCAACCAGAGTAATTAACTCAGGATCAACAGAGAAATCATAATCCTTATCTAGTAACACAGATAGGTGAAGTAGCAAAAGCAGGGTCAGGTTTCATTCTAGCATTAAGAGATTGCTGCTTCCATTTAGCTAATAACCTCTTGAGTTCGTATCTATCTTTGCAAGCTAAAATAGCTAGCAGTCTCCTTTTCAAAAACATAACCCTCAGGAATAACAGGTGATTCATATTATTAGGGAGAGTCTTCATCATCACTTTCATCAATATTATCAGATTCAATATTTTCATTCTCTCTAACCCTAGCAAGTTGTTCATCAAGAAATTCACCAAGTGGCACAGTAGTATCAAGCATAGAAGTAGTTTCATCATAAGTATCATGCATAGCAGAAGTGGCATCATCAATAACATGCGACATATCAGAACGAATAGCAGAAGCAGTTTTAGGTGTCGCAAGCTTACTCAAAACAGAAGGTGAATCAAGTGCAGAGCTAGATGGCAGTTCCTTACCTCCCCTCGTAGTTGAGGGATAAATCTTGGTTCTTGGATCTTTCAAGTTCTTCATAATGATAAGCAGATATAATATCCCAAGTGACTCAAAGAATAGAGCTATGCTCCCCGGCAACGGCGCCAGAAAATAGTCTTGATAACCCACAAGTATAGGGGATCGCAACAGTTTTCGAGGGTAGAGTATTCAACCCAAATTTATTGATTCGACACAAGGGGAGCCAAAGAATATTCTCAAGTATTAGCAGCTGAGTTGTCAATTCAACCACACCTGGAAACTTAATATCTGCAGCAAAGTATTTAGTAGCAAAGTAATATGATAGTAGCGGTAACGGTAGCAAGGTAAAGTAACAAAAGTATGTTTTTGGTATTTTGTAGTGATAGCTGATATAGCAACGGAAAAGTAAATAAGCGAACAATATATGGAAAGCTCGTAGGCAATGGATCGGTGATAGAGAATTATGCCGGATGCGGTTCATCATGTAACAGTCATAACCTAGGGTGACACAGAACTAGCTCCAATTCATCAATGTAATGTAGGCATGTATTCGAATATAGTCATACGTGCTTATGGAAAAGAACTTGCATGACATCTTTTGTCCTACCCTCCCGTGGCAGGCAGGGATCCTAGCGGAAACTAAGGGATATTAAGGCCTCCTTTTAATAGAGTACCGGCACCAATACATTGAAGACATTCAGTGAATACTGCCACCCTGCCTCCAAACTTACGGTCATACCCGTCTAAGTTTACGCGAATGTCATTTTCACCCGGGTTTCAAACCGGATCCCACTTAACACCATTATATGAGAGGGACCTATAGAAGCCCTTAGCAATATATGACAGATCGAAAAACGATCCACACAATATGTTATTGATGATAAACATACAAATTACTGTTCAGATATAACATCATTGGCACGCGGGGCTCTACGTTACAACCATTAAGAAGCAAGTCATCAGGCAACATCAATCTCAGAACATAGTGATATCCTCAGTGTAAAGGTGCATCTAGTGCCACCCCTAGTTGGTTTTGGAGTATTGACGACAAACCTAGTTGAGGGACTAATGTGTTTGTGAGAATTGCAGGATAACACAGGTATAAGTCCCTCATTGATTCGGTTTTCCTACCAGAGATGACCCCTAAAAATGTATGAAGACATTGAAGTCAAAGGTGGTATATGAAGATATTCACATTGAAGACTATGACAAGAGAAGACACCGCATGAAGCCTATGGAGCTCGAAGACTTAGATCGTTCGTAGTTATTTTTCTTCTGTGTTGAGTCATAGGAACCACTGTACTGTTAAGTGGGGTCCAAGAGAACCAGTCAGAATGACTGAAGTGATGCTTAAACAAGACCTATGTCTTCGAGTGAAGACTTTGAGAGCGAATCTTGTCCAGAGTCGGACAAGTCAGCTTTGCTTGTAGCCCAAGTAAAGTTGCCGTGTGATTTGAAATCTAACCATTGGAACACGTGTCAGTTCCTTAGTGACCCAGGGTCATTTCGGACAAATCAGGTCGGGTTGCCAAGTGGCTATAAATAGCCCACCCCCTATAACCATAAACGGTTGGCTGCTCAGATTCAGAGTACGGATTTTGTCGTTTGACAGCAACCCACCTCGAAGCCTTTGAGAGATAATTCCTTGCGAGGATAATGCCCTAACCACCCAGAGCCAAAGATAATTAGGCATCACTTAAGTCTTCTTGTCTGTGTGATCTGAAGACTTATTACACTTGAGGACTGTGCATCCTCCAGCCGGTTAGGCGTCGCGTTCTGAGCATCCAAGAGACATTGTGGATTGCTGGTGAACGAAGTCTGTGAAGGTTTGGGAGTCTACCTTGAAGACTTACCAGAGTGATTGGGTGAGGTCTGTGTGACCTTAGCTCAAGGGGGAATACGGTGAGGACTGGGTGTCCTGAGCTGCGTGTTCAGGACTGGGTGTCCGGGACTGTGTGTCCTAAGGTTTAAATACCTAGACGCCCTAACCAGACGTACAGTTGTCACAACAACTGGAACTGGTCCAACAAATCATTGTCTTCAGCGAGTCACTGGTTTCATCTTCCCTTCCCTTTACTTACTGTTACTCCTTTTGAAGTCATTGTATGTTCGCACTATCTTTTGTCTTCACTGAGTGACTGCGTGTTCTGTGTGGCTTCACAATATCTTCCTACCTGATCCTTACTACATTACTGCTATTAGTCATTGTGCTTTCACTCTATTGAATACTTGACTATGGCTTGCCTAGTGTAGTCTACCTTCCGCTGCAGGGTAATAGGTTTATTTCTATCGTTTGTCTTCATAACTTCCATGTTTTGAAGACTTTCATAAAAATCGCCTATTCACCCCCCCCCTCTAGTCGATATAACGCACTTTCAATTGGTATCAGAGCAAGGTGCTCCCTTGTTCTGTGTGATTCGGTTTAACCACCTGGAGTTTTAGCTATGTCGACTGCAGGGATAATTAAAGTCTCCGCTGCGTGCCCCGTCTTCGATGGAACTGAATATCCCTACTGGAAGAATAAGATGCGCATGCATCTTGAAGCCATTGACGTCGACCTATGGTATGTCGTCAAGAACGGCGTTCCCAAGGCTGGAGAAGGTGTCACTGCTGCTGATGTCAAGAAGTTCGTTCAACTGGACTCTACTGCCAAGAATATCATCTGTGGTCATCTGACCAAAGGACAATATGGCCGTGTGAGTGCTTTGGAAACATCTAACCTGGTCTGGGACTGGCTCTCCAAGGTCAATGAAGGCGTCTCAACCCAGAGAGATCAGAGAATCAGTGTCCTTCGCAACCTCTTCAACCGCTTCAAGCGAAATGACAATGAGAATGTCCAGCTCACATTTGACCGACTCACTGACATCACAAATGAGCTTCAAGCCCTCGGGGCTACTGAGATCACCAAACATGAAGTCGTCAAGACACTACTGAGATCACTTGATAGTTCGTTTGACACCCTAGCCCTGATGATTCAAGAACGTCCTGATTTCAAGACACTCGATCCGTCTGACATACTTGAGAGGCTCAACACACATGAGTTTCAGCTTTCTGAGAAAAGAGATATCTACGGTCCAAACTATGGGCGAACTCGTGCCTTGAAGGCAAAAGCTGTCTCCTCATCTGAAGAAGAATCTGACAGCATTTCGGATGATCCTGAAGACATTGGAAGGGAACTTGCTATGCTTGTGAAGAAGTTCCAAAAATTCACCAAGAAGAAAGGTTTTAGAAAGTCTTCCCGATCAAGCTCAAGGAGTGATGAAGCTTCTGCTCACGACTACAAGAAGAAAACATGTCACAAGTGCAAGAAACCTGGCCACTTCATCTCTGAGTGTCCACAGTGGGACAATGAGAACAAAAAGAAGAAGAAGAGCAAGGAATATGACTCTGACGACAAGAAGAAGAAGAAATACTCAAAGTCTTCTTCCAAGTCTTCCTCAAAGTCTTCATCACACAAGAAGAGCTTATCTGGCAAGGCACGTGCGTTTGTTGGCAAGGAAATGGATTCAGAGGAGGAGTCCGCTTCTGAGGAGGTGGAGGTGGAGTCTGAGGAGGAGTCCGATTTAGGCGTCGCAAGTCTGGCTACAGCATACGTTGCGAAGTCCATCTTCAACATTGAAGACAATGACTTCATCACCGACACCGATGCAAATGACAAGGACTACTCCGCTTCTACCTACTGCTTCATGGCACGTGGTGCCAAGGTAAACACACGCACTACTCACTATCAAACATCTAGTGACGATGACTCTGATTGTGGTTCAAAACCCAGCTATAAAACACTTGCTAAAATTGCAACTGAACAACAGGAAGCTATGAAACATATTCAAAAACTGTTAGACAGAAGCGATGATCTGTTAGGTGCTGAAATGACTCGATCTGAATCCTTAATTGAAGACATAAAAAATCTTCATGTTAAGTATGAGGAACTTGAAAGTCGTCATGAAACTCTCTCAACAACTCATGAAAAGCTTTCCTATGATTATCTTCAAAGGAAGCAAGATCTTGAGAAATTGAGAGTGGCTAATGAAGATCTTCAAAAGGAAAACGAGTCACTTCGCGCCAAACAGATCAGTTCCGCTCAGGAAGGATTTGAACCACCATGTCTTAAATGCATTGAACGTGATAATGCTACTTCTGTTGCTGAATGTTCTACTGCTACTACTGTTGCAATATCTTCAACTGTTGATGTGGTAACTAACCCCTCTGCTGAGGATACCACTGCTATTGCTGATGAGAATGCTAGGTTGAAGACATTGCTTGAAACAGGGATGTACAAAAGTCTTAAAGGGCATCAGACACTATGTGATGTCCTCAAAAAGCAGATTCTGAACCGAAACCCGAGGAAAGAGGGTGTTGGGTTCGTAAGGAAAAT
This sequence comes from Triticum urartu, assembly GCF_003073215.2. Lineage (NCBI taxonomy): Eukaryota > Viridiplantae > Streptophyta > Magnoliopsida > Poales > Poaceae > Triticum > Triticum urartu. The sequence goes on along the minus strand of NC_053028.1, from coordinate 263,692,203 downwards.
GAATGTTGATGGCTCTTATTGGAAACCTGAGCAGTACCCCAAAACCACGTGGGTTGCTGCAAAGGAACCTTCAGCAGATCCATCCAATCTATCTGGCTTCACTTGTGCTAACCCCATTATCATTGATGAATCCCTTGATGCAAACTATAAACTGTTTAAGAATCAGAATGGTGAAGTGTTTTCCAGGTACATTGGTACTAACTGCAGGAATGGACCGCCTATGAAGAAGATCTGGGTTCCGAAAAGGTGTCTAGAGAATCTTCCTGTGAATGTCATCATGACACCTCACATGAAGAAGACAAACCTCAGACCAAAGGCTTCATACGGTCCAAAGGCTTCATACAGACAGAGGACTCACCTGAGTCGCACTAACGCAAATGTTTTGTAGGGAAACCATACTCAGGCATATGAATATGAGAGCGGTTCATCAAACCGCCGTGTTCATAAGACCAAGAACTATTCTGCTTATTCTTATGAGTACTATTGTCCGCCAGCAAGACTGTTTGCTAGGGCTCCAAAGCCAAAGTTCTCAGATGCTGCACTTATACTTATTGCTTCTAAGCCACCCTTGAAGATGTGGGTGGCTAAGAAAGCTTAACTCTCTTTTGCAGGGAAAGGTCTCCAGCAGAAAACCAAAATCGGCTGACGCTATTGCTGGGGACCTTAAACATCTTGTAGGGTGCAAGATCAAATGCCCGAATGGTCTTACTATGTACTTCGTTCCTGCATCGCTTGCTACTCTCCCTATTAGTCCTAATCTGGATCTAAGCTTTCATAACCCACTGTTTCGTCAAATTTTTTTGCTTCACAATGCTCTTCGTGAAGCCTATCCCCCTAACTGCACTGTAGGGTACGACACCAGCGTCTTCAGAATGGATTATTGATAGTGGGTGTACAAATCACATGACTGGCAAAAGAAGCCTTCTTATGGACTCAACCTTACGTCCATCCGACAAGAGCCACATCACATTTGCTGACACTGGTAAAAGTAAGGTATTGGGTCTAGGTAGAGTTGCAATCTCAAGGGATCAACACATGGATAAAGTCATGCTTGTTGAATCCCTTGGCTTCAACTTAATGTCTGTCTCAATGCTTTGCGATTTAAACATGATCGTAATATTTGGAAAATATCGTTGCCTTGATCTAATGGAATCTGACAAGTCTCTAGTATTTGAAGGGTATCGAAAAGATGATTTGTACGTGGTAGATTTCTCAGCAGGACCACAGCTTGCCGTATGTCTTCTAGCAAAAGCTTCAGAATGCTGGCTCTGGCATCGGAGGCTTGGGCATGCTGGCATGAGGAACCTCCACACCCTGGCAAAGAAGAAGCATGTCATAGGCATCGAGGGCGTCAAGTTCAAGAAAGATCACTTATGCGGTGCCTGTGAGGCAGGAAAGATGACGAGGGCCAAACATCCCTCGAAGACAATCATGACCACTACTCGACCCTTCGAACTGCTTCACATGGATCTTTTCGGTCCCACTCATTACTCAACTCTTACTACTACTTCTTGTCTCTATGGCTTTGTCATTGTTGATGATTATTCTAGATATACTTGGGTGCACATAATCCTTTACAAGACTGAAGTGCAGGATGTCTTCAGATGCTTCGCCAATCGAGCAATGAACAACTATGGCGCCAAGATAAAGCATATCAGAAGTGACAATGGCACTGAATTCAAGAACACTGGCCTTGATACATATCTTGATACCTTGGGCATCACACATGAATTCTCAGCCCCGTACACGCCACAACAGAATGGGGTCTTCGAATGCAAGAACAGAACACTCATTGAGATGGCCAGAACGATGCTAGATGAATACAAGACTCCAAGAAAATTCTGGCCTGAAGCCATTGATACTGCATGCCATACAATCAATCGTGTTTATCTTCACAAGCTTCTGAACAAGACATCTTATGAGCTCCTTACTGGCAAGAAGCCAAATGTCAGTTACTTCAGAGTATTTGGCGCCAGGTGCTGGATCAAGGACCCACATCACACCTCAAAGTTTGCACCAAAAGCACATGAGGGTTTTATGCTTGGATATGGAAAGGATTCGCACTCCTACAGAGTCTTCAATCTCTTTCATTACAAAGTGGTTGAAACAGTGGATGTGCGGTTCGATGAGACCAATGGTTCACAAAGAGAGCAACTGCCAAATGTGCTAGATGAAGTTCCATCCAGTGAATCAATCAAGCTAATGGGAACTGGAGAAATTATACCTTCTGAAGCTCATCCTGAAGAAGAACTTATCATCTCAGCACCTGATCAACATGAAGACAATGCTCAGCCTGAAGACATTCCTTCTAACAACGACAATGATCAGCAAGAGCAAAATCTTCGCCCTGTACATCCTCGCGTTGCCAATGAAGTGCAGATTGAAAGAATAATTGATAGCATCAATGCACCCGGTCCACTCACTCGTTCAAGGGCAACTCAGCTAGCAAATTTCTGTGGGCACTTCGCATTCGTCTCAATAACAGAACCCAAGAAAGTTGAAGAAGCCTTCATGTAACCTGAATGGATTCAAGCTATGCAAGACGAGCTTCAACAGTTTGAGCTAAATAATGTATGGGAACTGGTCAAGCGTCTCGATCCTCGGAAGCACAACATAATAAGCACCAAATGGATATACCGCAACAAGCAAGATGAGCATGGTCAAGTTGTCAGAAACAAAGCTCGTCTCGTTGCTCAAGGATATACTCAAGTGGAAGGCATTGACTTCGATGAAACATTTGCTCCTGTGGCTAGACTTGAAGCCATACGCATACTGCTGGCCTATGCAAATCATCACAACATACTTCTTTATCAAATGGATGTGAAGAGCGCCTTCCTCAATGGCAAGATTGAAGAAGTGTATGTTGCACAACCTCCTGGCTTTGAAGATCCAAAACATCCTGACATGGTATACAAGCTCAACAAGGCACTGTATGGCCTCAAACAAGCCCCTCGGGCCTGGTATGACATACTCAAATACTTCCTGAAGAGCAAAGGCTTCATACCTGGTTCTCTCGACCCCACTCTCTTCACGAAGACATATGATGGTGAACTGTTTGTGTGCCAAATATATGTGGATGACATTATCTTCGGCTGCACCAATCAGAAGTACAGTGAAGAGTTTGGATATATGATGCAAGAGCAATATCAAATTTCTATGATGGGAGAGCTGAAGTTCTTTCTCGGTCTTCAAATGCGACAGCAACGCAACGGCATCTTCATATCTCAAGAGAAGTATCTCAAAGATTGCCTGAAGAAGTTTGGTATGCAAGACTGCAAAGGCTTCACGACGCCAATGCCAGCCAAGCATCATCTGGGTCCTGACGACAATGGTAAAGAGTTCGATCAAAAGGTATACCGCTCCATGATTGGTTCTTTACTTTATCTATGTGCATCTAGGCCAGATATGATGCTTAGTGTTTGCATGTGTGCTCGATTTCAAGCGGCACTAAAGGAGTCGCATCACTTAGCTGTGAAGCGAATTCTTTGATATTTGGCTCACACCCCAACTCTAGGATTATGGTATCCAAAGGGCTCGGAGTTTGATCTGGTTGGATTCTCGGATGCTGATTATGCTGGTGACAAAGTTGATCGCAAGTCTACATCAGGCACATGTCACTTTCTGGGACGATCACTTGTATGTTGGTCTTCAAAGAAGCAGAACTGTGTATCTCTCTCCACTGCTGAATCTGAATACATTGCTACTGGATCTTGCTGCGCTCAGCTTCTGTGAATGAAGCAAACGCTCAAAGACTATGGCATTCATCTGAAGCAAGTGCCACTCTACTGCGACAACGAAAGCGCCATCAAGATTGCCAACAACCCAATTCAGCACTCGAAGACAAAGCACATTGAAATTCGTCATCACTTTCTCAGAGATCATGTTGTGAAGGAAGATATTGATATCATACACGTCAACACTGAAAAGCAATTGGCAAATATCTTCACCAAGCCCTTGGATGAGAAGAGATTTTGCAAGTTACGGTGTGAGCTAAATATCCTGGAATCCTCAAATGTCCTGTGATCAGGCACACATCCTAACCCTTATGCATATTAATGACTTAGATGTGCAACACACGAAGTAAAGTATATCTTCAATCAATGAAGACATACATTCTAAGTGTGAATACATTAATGTGGAATTTGACTTCGGAGCGCCACGATAATTGTGTGCCGTGTCTGGGTCTAATACTTCCTATACGGTGGGTAACGCCACCACCAAATGTTCTATTTTGAAGTGTTTCACTCATGGCGTTACCTTGCTATGTCTTCACATTTGGTTTGGCTTCAATCTCAACATGTCTTCATGATTATCTTCACTATGTTGATTATATATATATACATATACTAGTGTTCTGTCCTCTACAGCATTCACTTATAGCTATGTCTTCTTGTTGAATCTTTTGAACTAAGTGAATGTGATCGGACCCTAACCTCTCTATGCTATCTATCTCAAACTCTATCTCTCCAAATCATATGCATTCTATTGAAACTGTCGAATGTCTTCTCTACGTCCTTGTCAGCAGAAGATACAAAGACAAACCTTAAGTCCACTTTCAATGCTCATTCCTCCGCATGAAACCCGGAGAAGTAGGAACGACCACCCGACAATCCAGGCGTGCGTGGGACGTGGAACAAACCCCAAAATTCTGCATGATGGCCACGTGTTCCTCAGATGCGAATCGCCAGGGGCACCTGTGTAATAACGCAGTGCCGCCCCTGTACCTATAAATACACACTTCACGGCGGTCATTATCTCTTTTTCAACTCTCGCACGAACCCTAGCGCCACCGCTAGCCCTCGACGATGCCGGCGACGAAGCGCTTCGCTGCCGCAACCTCTCCGACATCGTCTTCACGCTGACTGCGGACATCGTCCTCTCCGCCGTCGCCGTAGGTGTCCTCCGTCGCCAAGTTAGGGCACGGAAGATCGAACTGCTCGGCCTCATCTTCCACTCCGTCTAACAGTTCTTAGTGTGGTAAATAAAACTTCCTTTTTATGGCACCGTTGATCCTATGGCTTTGTCACTTTCTACCACAAGCAGTTTCTATTCACACAAGTTAGATCTCTCTCATACTGCATCTCATAACATGCCTAGTATATTCACTTGTACTTCACAAAGTAGTTAGATTCCTCACTTGTACTGATCTCTGGATTCGTACAAATCTGGAACCAACTCCTTATCTATGAGTGAATGTCTTCGCACGATGAGGTCAATGTCTTCTAAACTGATTTATATTCAAAATCTTCTGAGAATGCATATGACCTCTTCCCCTTCCCTCGCACCTTAATGCTGTCACAGGTACATGTCCGTGGGAGAATCCCTTGGTTCTCATAGTCTGCATTCATTTGCAGAATTCTTACAGCATCATATAAATTCTCCCGAAGCAAGTTCCTGTTTGTCCAGCAAGCGAAAATCTTTGAAGCCTTTGAACGTGTTGAAGCCTTTCAGTTTAAAGTTCATGGCTTCAGAGAAATCAGCAAGGAAGGGTGGCAGAAAGCGTCGTGGAGAAACATCTAGAGATCTGCCAGATGACCTCTCAGAACTGTACAAGACAGATCCTGAAGAGGATTACAATCAGCGCAAGACCCGAATCCAATGGATTCGAAGATATTGGGCAGAACAATGGTTCAAATACCGATTTGTAACCCAGGAATATGCTGAGAAAAATGCACCGTGGGGAGACATCCTATACAAGAATCTTCAACCCAGGTCCAGAGATGAAGCCATTGAACAAGGCTTCTATCCCTGCATGGTCCGTGGGCCACAGCCTGTTGATGCACACCCATCGTCACCACTATGGTGTCATGACGACATTCTGTTCAAGCGCAACTTCCAGTTTGCCCAGAACTCAGCAAAGCAAAACAAGAAGACATTGGGACTAGACTTCAACCCTGGTCCCTCAGCTCCAAGGGCTGATGGCACACGAGATGCAGAACCCAATGTCGTCGGTCCTTTCTACAACCTTGAAGGCCTCATCACCCATATCTTGGTTCAAGGGACTGCAGTGAATGAGCCTGCAGCTGACGCTGAATCAGATGAAGCGCCTGCAGCACCGAAGCCAAAGAAGTTGAAGAAGCCTAAAGCTTCAAAGCCTGCCCCTTCACCAAAAATCTCACGGGCGAAGCCACTGGCAACTGCACCTCCTGAAGACAGTGTGCAGTCCGAAGATTTATCATGCATCTCCAAGCCCCAGAAGGTCAAGATGCCTCTGCCACACACCGGCCAAGAGCTAACAGCTGCTGCCATTCTGCGCAATGATGCCATTGATCTGTCAAGTGATGAAGATCTTGCAGATGACGCTCTTGAGCAACTCATTAAGAGCAAAGAAGAAGCAGAAATCTCCAATGATCTGTCTCTCTTTGATGTAACAATCATCCACAACTTCATTGATGAATGGTTTGACACGCCAAACATCAGCTTTGACGATCTCCAACTACCCATTGGCCTCAGTGTCGCCTTCCATGGCACCATTGCTTCAGAGTTAGCTATCGCCCAGCGCATTGTTGAACTGAAGCAGAAGATTGACTTTGAGAAATCTCAGTTCAAGAAGCATATGGCCAAGCTCAGCATGCAAGACGTGAAGAATTTCAAGATTATGCTGCACGAGCTCAAGGAAGCCTTTCTAAAGAAACGTGCAGAAGCTCAGGGTTCTCGTGAGCACATGAAGGTCCTGGCTGATAGGTGTGTGCAAGCCTACAATGAGGCTGAGAAGCGCAAGGGCCTTGGGCGTCCTGGCATCGACCCCAGGATGGCTGCCAAGAAGCAGAAGAATCCCGCTATGGCTGAACTTGAAGCACCAAGGCAGGAGGCAGATCCCCTTGTCTTCCCAACTAGCATGACTGGCCCGAAGCCAAAGGTCAGGTCAACCGCTTCAGAACTGAAGAAGACCAGGACTGCTGAGGCTGAAGCAAGGAAGAGAAAACATCCTGAAGCCTCTGCTACTTCCCCCGCCAAGAAGAAAAGAATGACCAAGAAGGAACGGGCTGCTCCCATAGAGCTCTTGATTGTTGAACCCATTTCCATGGTTCACCCCGACGCCGATCCACAAGAACGTCAACTGACTGTCCATGAGCCTGCTTTCACAGAGGCTCATGAAGCTGAAGACTTTCTAGCAGCTGATCCCATCGCTGCTGAAGACATTGGTCATCATGACCATGTTGAAGATGATGCAGCCCTTCCTCAGCTAGAACACCAACAGGTATCATCGTCTGTGCTAATGCACAGCGAACTCATCAGCATTGGTCGTCCACTGACGCCAATTGCACAGGATGCTTCATGGGCGGATCGCCCACAAGAGAATGAATACCTTGAGGCCCAGCCAACAGCAACTCCACAGGCGTCACCCGCATTGCATAGGCTTCGCAAAGGTCCAAGGCCTCAAGTCTCTGCTGAAGACAATCCGGCTGCATCAGCCGCGGAAGAAGAAGTCCCACAAGTTGCCACTCCCCTGTCCCACCAAGAAGCAGTTCTCGAGGAGAACGTGATCGTGACCGATCCTCCTGCTCGTCAAGTGGAGGTTGAACATCTTGAGGGTGCCACCACCAACACCACTGAAGCCACTGACGCTGTCATGGCTGAAGCTAATGTGGAGCTCTCACCAACAAAAGCACCAGAAGTCAGCGAAGCCACTGATCCCGCCACTTCTGTTCCTAAGTCTACTGCCGGTCCCCAGTTCGACTATCATGTTGAGCACAGGCCTCAGGTACAGAAGCCAATCCCAAGATTGCCAAGGTTCCCAGGTCCTGCATCAACACCTGGATCCTTCAATATCAATGGCTTTAGAGCAGACAACACATTCTTCAACAGCTCCAGGAACCCCTACTCCAGGGAAAGAATATCATCTGATCGGTTCTGGAGTTATCCGCAGCGAAGCTATTACTCATGCGTTCTTTACAACCAAGGTCGCATCTTCCCACACAAGCGCCTTGACATTGAAGCAATAGCTGGTCTGCCCTGTCTAGAAGAAGCTCTGGATTGCTTCAAAGAGGTTGGACTGCTGCCGTTCGTCACTGACCAAGAGCATTGGAATGAAGAGTTGCTGCTCCAATTCTATGCCACACTTCACATCCGCGGGTATAGCAGAGATCCGAAGACTTGGGTCCTGGAGTGGATGACAGGAAACGTTCATCACGAAGCCAAAGCCTTTGACATCATTGAGCTCACTGGTTTGCCCACTCCTAGCGATCTCTACGAGCATGGCTGTCAGCTTCATAGTGAAGCTATTGAGAGCATCTTTCAGAAGACTGAACCTAATATGAGTCAGATGCTCAGTATGATGAAGCCATTGCCCCAAGATGCTGCTTATCCCACGGAGTTCTTCGTTGAAGACCTTGAGTATCTGCCAAGAACCATTTATCACATCATAAGGCGAACTCTCTGGCCAATCAAAGGACATGCTCCCCATGCCAAGCTGGAAGGTGCAATGAAGACTTTGGTCTTCTACATTCTTCATGGAAAATTCTTCAATACACAGGATTTCTTCATTCGCCAACTTGATGCATCTGGCTCTGATCTGTTTGGTTTGAAGTTCTACGCCCCTTGGGTGATGCGGCTGATCAAACTTCACTCCGCTATCTCATATCAGCCCTCGGCCCGCAACCATCGGATCTTTTTGCCTGATGTGGATATGTCTATTGAAGTCATCTATCCTGAGCCTGCCAAGGAACCTCTCAGTCTTCAGAATGCAGAGCATCAAAGTTTCACTCAGAATGTTGAAGGCATGGAAGCCGTAACTCGTGTGTATCCTTTGGCTGGCACTACACGTGCACCGCATCCTGCTCTCACTAAAGCCACTGACAGTACAACTGCTCCACGACCCAAGAAGCGCACTCGTGTTCTCAACGACCGAGAGCTTCTTGTGGCTCTTCATCAGAAACAGGATAGGCATCATGACTGGCTGAAGCGTCAAATGCAAAGCCTCTTGGTGGATGTTAATCGCATTTGCAATCTTGCCACCAAGAATGCTTTTGTTGCCCATGAAACCTCTCGCCGCACATGGAAAGGGCTAACGCTGATGTGTTTTGAAGATGATCTTCAAGAGGATGGCTTCACTGAGCGATTCAAGTTTGACTCCACACCTCCTCGAAGGGCAGTGCTGCGACAAACTCCATCCCTTGAAGACTTTGAGTTCTTTTCCTCTGCTGCAACTGTGAATGCCAGAGTGATCGAGGATGAAGACGATGCTACTTCACCGCCACCTCCTTCAGCACGCTTCGACTCTGCTCCAAGCTCTTCAGCACCGCCAAACACCACCAACGACCCTGCTGCTTCACCTACTCCTCATGGGAACGAGTAGATGCTCTATGTCTTCAAACCTTTTTGGTCCTTACTGACAAAAAGGGGAGAAGCATATGAGGTTGATAGTCTTCAAGCGGGTCCATATGGGCGGGTGCTTTATATTTTGCTTCGTGCTTACAACTCTCGTTTTGCTACATTTGGTTCTTTGAGTTGTAACACTTAAACTCGATGGTCGTCTGCTACTTATCTACCACCTTGTGTTGCGATGATAAATTCCGCATGTGCGACGATAAATTCCGCACTTAGATCATTCTGGAGACGTCCATTTTCCATTATGCATGTCATTATCTTCATATACTTTCACATGCATAGTGGATTGTCATCATAAGTTGAAGTGGATCTCCACAAGTACAACCTGCCATGTGCATTTGCATTCCAAAAGAAAATTACTTATATGCACATCTTCAGGGGGAGCCCTTGCAACTTATGAAGACAATTGCTTATCCTTTACAATTTCACAGATTATATTCCCCGTTGAAAACTTCAACTAGTTTGTCATCAATCACCAAAAAGGGGGAGATTGTAAGTGCATCTAGTGCCACCCCTAGTTGGTTTTGGAGTATTGACGACAAACCTAGTTGAGGGACTAATGTGTTTGTGAGAATTGCAGGATAACACAGGTAGAAGTCCCTCATTGATTCGGTTTTCCTACTAGAGATGATCCCTAAAAATGTATGAAGACATTGAAGTCAAAGGTGGTATATGAAGATATTCACATTGAAGACTATGACAAGAGAAGACACCACATGAAGCCTATGGAGCTCGAAGACTTAGATCTTTCGTAGTTCTCTTTCTTCTGTGTTGAGTCATAGGAACCACCGTACTGTTAAGTGGGGTCCAAGAGAACCAGTCAGAATGACTGAAGTGATGCTTAAACAAAACCTATG